>NC_059214.1:29938149-29942658 GCF_020615455.1 Coregonus clupeaformis
GGCCTAAAGAGCAGGAATCTGGACTTCACCAAAGAAATCGGAAATACAGACATTGTCATCCTACAAGAAACATGGTATAGAGGAGACGGACCCACTGGTTGCTCTCTCAGGTTACAGAGAGCTGGTAGTCCCATCCACCAAACTACCAGGTGTGAAACAGGGAAGGGACTACAGGGGTATGCTAATTTGGTATAGAGCAGACCTAACTCACTCTATTAAAATAATCAAAACAGGAACATTTTTACATTTGGTTAGAAATTCAAAAGGAAATTATCTCAACTGAGAAAAATGTCCTCCTGTGTGCTACCTATATCCCCCCACTAGAATCCCCATACTTTAATGAAGACAGTTTCTCCATCCTGGAGGGGGAAATCAATCATTTCAGACCCAGGGGACATGTACTAGTCTGTGGCGACCTAAATGCCAGAACTGGACAAGAACCTGACACCCTCAGCACACAGGGGGACAAACACCTACCTGGAGGTGACAGCATTCCCTCCCCCATATGCCCCCTAGGCACAACTCACGACAACATAACCAACAAAAACGGGTCACGACTCCTGCAGCTCTGTCGCACACTGGGTATGTCCACACTAGTCAGTGGTAGGCTTCGAGGGGACTCCTATGGTAGGTACACCTATAGCTCATCTCTTGTAGTAGTACTGTAGACTACTTTATCACTGACCTCAACCCAGAGTCTCTCAGAGCGTTCACAGTCAGCCCACTGACACCCCTATCAGACCACAGCAAAATCACAGTCTACTTGAACAGAGCAATACTCAATCATGAGGCATCAAAGCCAAAGGAACTGAATAATATTAAGAAATGCTATAGATGGAAGAAAGTAGTGTTGAAACCTACCAAAAACAATTAGGAAACAACAAATTCAATCCATTCTAGACAACTTCCTGGACAAAACGTTCCACTGTAATAGTGAAGGTGTAAACTTGGCAGTAGAAAACCTAAACAGTATATTTGACCTCTCAGCTTCCCTATCAAATCTAAAAATCTCTAACAGAAAACCAAAGAAAAGTAATAACAGTGATAAATGGTTTGATGAAGAATGCAAAAACCTAAGAAAGAAATTGAGAAACCTATCAACCAAAAACATAGAGACCAGAAAACCTGAGCCCTACGCCTTCACTATGGTGAATCACTAAACAATACAGAAATACACTACGGAAAAGAAGGAACAGCATGTCAGAAATCAGCTCAATGTAATTGAAGAATCCATAGACTCTAACCACTTGTGGGAAAATTGGAAAACACTAAACAAACAACAACACGAAGAGCTATCTATCCAAAACGGAGATGTATGGGTAAACCACTTCTCCAATCTTTTGGCCCCTATAACAGAGAACAAACAGCAAAAAAATATACATGATCAAATGCAAATCTTAGAATCAACTATTAAAGACTACCAGAACCCACTGGATTCTCCAATTACATTGAATGAAGTACAGGACAAAATACAAACCCTCCAACCCAAAAAGTCCTGTGGTGTTGATGGTATCCTCAATGAAATGATAAAATATACAGACCCCAAATTTCAATTAGCTATACTTAAACTCTTTAACATCATCCTTAGCTCTGGCATCTTCCCCAATATTTGGAACCAAGGACTGATCACCCCAATCCACAAAAAGTGGAGACAAATTTGACCCCAATAACTACCGTGGGATATGCGTCAACAGCAACCTTGGGGAAAATCCTTTGCATTATCATTAACAGCAGACTAGTTCATTTCCTCAGTGAAAACAATGTACTGAGCAAATGTCAAATTAGCTTTTTACCAAATTACCGCACGACAGACCACGTATTCACCCTGCACACCCTAATTGACAAACAAACAAAACCAAAACAAAGGCAAAGTCTTCTGCACAGATTCTGTCAGACCTGGGCCCTGACAGTAAATCTCAGTAAGACAAAAATAATGGTGTTCCAAAAAGGTCCAGTTGCCAGGACCACAAATACAAATTCCATCTAGATACCGTTGCCTCTAGAGCACACAAAAAACTATACATACCTCGGCCTAAACATCAGCGCCACAGGTAACTTCCACAAAGCTGTGAACGATCTGAGAGACAAGGCAAGAAGGGCCTTCTATGCCATCAAAAGGAACATAAAATTTGACATACCAATTAGGATCTGGCTAAAAATACTTGAATCAGTTATAGAACCCATTGCCTTTATGGTTCTGAGGTCTGGGGTCCGGCTCACCAACCAAGAATTCACAAAATGGGACAAACACCAAATTGAGACTCTGCATGCAGAATTCTTCAAAACATCCTCCGTGTACAACGTAAAACACCAAATAATGCATGCAGAGCAGAATTAGGCCAATACCCGCTAATTATCAAAATCCAGAAAAGAGCCAGCAAATTCTATAACCACTTAAAAGAAGGTAGCCCAAACCTTCCATAACAAAGCAATCATCACCTACAAGAGAGATGAACTTGGAGAAGAGTCCCCTAAGCAAGCTTGTCCTGGGCCTCTGTCCACAAACACAAACAGACCCCACACAGCCCCCAGGACAACAACAACAACAACAACAACAACACAATTAGACCCAACCAAATCAGGAGAAAACAAAAAGAGAATTACTTGACACATTGGAAAGAACAAACAAAAAACAGAGCAAACTAGGAATCATTTGGCCCTAAATAGAGAGTACATGACGGCGGCAGAATACCTGACCACTGTGACTGACCCAAACTTAAGGGAAAGCTTTGGACTATGTAGCAGACTCAGTGGACCATAGCCTTGCTATTGAGAAAGGCCGCGCCGAGGGCAGACCTGGCTCTGGAGAGAAGACAGGCTATGTGCACACTGCCCACAAAATGAGGTGGAAACTGAGCCGCACTTCCTAACCTCCTGCTAAATGTATGACCATATTAGAGACACAACAGTGGGGAAAAAGTATTTCAGCCACCACCGTACAAGTTCTCCCACTTAAAAAAGATGAGAGGGCCTGTACTTTTCATCATAGGTACACGGCTAACTATGACAGATAAAATGAGGAAAAAAATCCAGAAAATCAAGATTGTAGGATTTTTAGAATTTTTTGCAAATTATGGTGGAAAATAAGTATTTGGTCAATAACTAAAAGTTTCTCAATACTTTGTTATATACCCTTTGTTGGCAAATGACACAGGTCAAACGTTTTCTGTAAGTCTTCACAAGGTTTTCTACACACTGTTGCTGGTATTTTGGCCCATTCCTCCATGCAGATCTCCTCTAGAGCAGTGATGTTTTGGGGGCTGTCGATGGGCAACACGGACTTTCAACTCCCTCCAAAGATTTTCTATGGGCTTGAGATCTGGGAGACTGGCTAGGCCATTCCAGACCTTTGAAATGCTTTCTACGGCCACCCTTCGCCCCGGGTGGTGTGTTTGGGATCATTGTTATGTTGAAAGACCCAGCCACGTTTCATCTTCACGCTCTTGTGATGGAAGGGAGGTTTTCACCAAAATCACATGAACATGGCCCCATTCATTTTTCCTTTACACGATAGTGTGGTTCAGAAAACAGCCAAAGCATGATGTTTCCACCCCCATGCTTCCACAGTAGGTGTGTGTTGATGCAACTCAGCACTCTTTGTCCTCCAAACACCACAAGTTCTATTTTGGTTCACACGACATAGACATATGGAGACATCCCCAATCCTTTGGATCATCCAAATGCACTCCAGCAAACTTCAGACGTGCCTGGACATGTATGGCTAAGGAGGGGGCCGCCTGGCACTGGCAGGATTTGGGAGTCCTGGCGGCGTAGTGTTACTGATGGTAGGCTTTGTTACTTTGGTCTCAGCTCTCCGCAAGGGTCATTCACTAGGTCCCCCGTGTGGCTGGGATTTTTAGCTCACCGCTCTTAGGGATCATTTTTGACCCCACGGGGTGAGATCTTTGCGTGGAGCCCCAGATCGCAGGGAGATTATAGGCGGTCTTGTATGTCTTCCATTTCGACACTGCTCACAGTTGATTTCCAACCAAGCTGCTTACCTATTGCAGATTCAGCCTTCCCAGCCTGGTGCAGGTCTCACACTTTTGTTTCTGGTGTCCTTTGACAGCTCTTTGGTCTTGGCCATAGTGGAGCTTGGAGTGTGACTGCTTGAGGCTGTGGACAGGTGTCTTTTATACTGATAACAAGTTCAAACAGGGCCATTAATAGGTAAACGAGAGGAGGACGAGAAACCTCTCAAAGAAGAAGTTACAGGGTCCGTGAGAGCCGGAAATCTTGCTTGTTTGTAGTGGTGACCAAATACTTATTTTCCACCATAATTTGCAAATGGAATTCATTAAAAATCCTACAATGTGATTTTCTGGATTTTTTTTTCCCTCAAGTTTGTCTGTCATAGTTGACGTGTACATATGGATGAAAATGACAGGCCTCTCTCATCTTTTTTAGGTGGGGAGAACTTGCACAATTGGTGGCTGACTAAATACATTTTTTTAACCCACTGTATTTCTCAGATTACAGCTTATCCACAAAGAATCCGAAAACAAACCC
>NC_059214.1:30242758-30472758 GCF_020615455.1 Coregonus clupeaformis
TCCCGCACACCAGACTTCACTCCTGCAATTAAGAACAGACAGAGGGGAGGGGGAGAGCAGAGAGAGAGAGCTACCTAGCAGCAGTAGGCCTAACAGACATCATCACCATACATGAATAATGTACATTAATATAATATGACCATGAATAATGTCATTGTGTAATATAGTGCCATACAGCATAATATCAATATACAGTGCAGGTAGAGGTACAAATAGATTTTTCACATTATATACGTTTCTCAATACTGCATATAGCCAGAAACCTCACTTAACCCCTACTCTATGTATGGGAGCATATTCAGTGTCTGACAGTTAGCCATCTTTAGCATAGCCTTCCATTTGACAGAATGCTTGCTAATCACTTTAATGAAACAGTGTTTTGTGCAAGCACATCATGTGCTGTTTTATCTGTTTACAGTGAGCCCATACATATGCTTCTTGCACATACTTTTCTATTCATAGCCCCTGGGTCTGCTATAAAATAGAGTGACAGCAACTATCAAGGGAGGAATTTCCCAGCTTCCTCTAACAGACCTCAGCGGATGTAACAATCAGTTGCATCAGCCAACATTCCTTACCACAGGGATTATCCAACCGGATATATAAGACAAACTGGGTTGGAATCTCAACCTACAGTAAAATCCTACACAAGCCGCTGCATATTTGAGATAAGAACAAGAAAATAAGTGATCTTCCTTTGTCGGTCTCCGCCTTGTTGGTAATTGGGCCTTTAACATACTGCTAAGCTCCATTGAGGGGTTAGCTGATGTAAACAAGTTAAGCAATTGGAATTGTGCTCAATCTCCCCTTATCCTTCTGACAGCCATGCACAGCGCCAGTGACGTTGCTCAATGAGACAAGCCTGCCAGCCAGAAATAGATTAATTCTGAGCCAGTGTCAGCATCAAGCAAACGTTGGACCAGAGAAATGGAGTGTGTCTGCCTTTTGGGTTTGGGTGACTGCATCTAGAGATTCCAACCTAAACCTTAGACAGGACAGTCAATGAGGCAAGCAGGTAAACTCATCCACATAATGGACTCGGTATACACGGGCAACCCCAAATTCTTGTTTGAAAACTGGCAGGCGGTACTCTCAATTGAATGTGCCCCTTCTACCACATCAATCCCATCATTGTTTCCGTTGTATTTTTTGTGTTCTGTCTCTTTCCACATAGCCCCTGAAAAGGGAAGTGGAGTTCAGCTCAGTAAAGCCCTTCCCACTGGGCACACACTGGTTGAATCAATGTTGTTTCCATGTCTTTTCAATGAAATTACGTTGAACCAACGTGGAATAGACGTTAAATTCTGTGCCCAGTGGGTTGCTACAGAGACTGTCATCACACAGACAGACAGACAGACAGAGGAGGGTTTTGATGTGATGGACCAGAGTGAGTATGGAGCCTACTGAGGGCCTAGACTGGAGATCAGTGGGGTTTCAGTGCTCAGTGAAGGCTGAGGGACTGCCAGGTTGGTCTCACTGATGGGGGAGGGGAGGGCTGTGATTGACATGTGGACTCCACTTGAAACCCCTGTTCCTCACCTGCCCAGGTGGAGAGATGACCCTGAGATAAGCATCCTTCTATAGGCCCTGAGGTGGGTCACTCACCCTGGATCCACCAAGCACAGAACAGCATATACTGTCTGCTCGCATAGACAGCCCCTGGAAGCTCCATATCTCCACAGTGAGATCCGGGCCCCTGTCTTGTCATAATGTGTTTGTTATCTTCAGTGGATATTGGTAAGATTCTGCCAAATAGCTTCACATGACTTTACTATGAGAGAAAGATCAGGGATGTTATTGAGGGATGTTGTCTCTGTGTTGAATTCCTCTTTCCAGATAAAGCCCACCCCAATATACTGTAGCTATAACCACCAGTGACAATCCACCTTGCCTCTTCTCTTGGTTTAAATCCATGAGATGAATGATAGAGGGAGAAAGTCATTTGGTGGGATAAAAATACATGGGATCGATGGTGCAATGGATACTCCCCAACGCTTGATGTTCCGCTCCACTGAACATGAGCATCAGGGAGACTCAAGCCTGCTTGTTGTTTCCAGGTGAGCTCCCCAGTCCAGTATTATTTATATATCTTCTCTCTCTCCCTCTCTCTGTCTCTCGGCTCTTCTCTCTCTCTCTCTCTCTGCTTATTGGAGGATCGATGGAGCTGCTTCCCCCTGACTCGGGAGAAAGTAGAGGCTTTCAGAAGGTGACTGCTTCAAGTATGTTCTCCTGAAGATAATGTCATGTCGATTGAAAGTCACAGTCATCATGTGGACATGCCCCGCAGTAACAGCCTGTTCCCTCATAATCACTCATCAACTTGGGCACTGGAGAACAGTGATGGAGCTAACACATTGACTTATTCATTATTCAGATCCTGGATGTTCTCTCTCCTTGTTACCCAACGATGCAAAACCAGAGAGAATCTGATTAAGATGCTACGATTAACAGATGATGGATAACATTATTTAAAATTGCAATCAATTTGATAACATTTAATATTTTGAGTAGATTACTAATTACCTTGTAAATAAATATCTTACATTATATCAAATGACTAATGTTTTCTAATGGAGACACCCATACTGCAATTCACCAGAGCGGAACAGCATCCTCTGTGAGCAAGAACAGAGGGCTATACTACAAAGCAGGATCAAGGAGTTAAATATTCTGAAATAACTTTAGATTTTTGAATAAGATAAGCTTGAAATGGGCATGGTCCAATTGAGTCAACAACCAAAAACACATAAGTAAGTTCAGCTTGCCTAATGAACCAGAAAATCAACAGTCATTTCTGTCTGTTTATTAAAGTTCTGTTTATCAAAGTTCTGTTTATCAAAGTTATAAAGTTATAAGTGGCAGTGCAAAACCATTTAAGACAGCAGAGTCTAAATGGATTGCACTATAAACCTGGCCATGTAAAACCCTCAATTCCCCACTGCAGGCAACAACAGCCAATCTCACTTGTCTCTGGGCAGCTTTATGAGAGGCTTGTCCTGCATTGTGCCTGTATTTTAATGGCCGTAGGAAGTCCTGGGTGAGTGAAAGAGACAGCTCTAGTCAGAAGATTAGGGTGTTTTATTCTTCTTAAACCCACAGTTCATAGATGGATACATATCTATTTCCCTTTGGCAACATGCAGAATGGGATTTCACTTCCTTAATTATTACATTTGACATTTTAGTCATTTAGCAGACACTCTTATCCAGAGCGACTTACAGTTAGTGAGTGCATACATTTTTCACACTGGCCCCCCGTGGGAATCGAACCCACAACCCTGGCATTGCAAGCGCCATGCTCTACCAACTGAGCTACAGGGGAGTTATCTGACGGTTATCTGACCCACCTGCCCAAAGGTGCTTACTGATGGGATCTAATGACCAGTTGGAGTGGGTGCTGGCGGTTGGAACATGGTCAAGACAATTGTTGCTGTCTTTGAGATGGACACGGAGTGACCACAGGGTCAAGTGTGTCTTGACCCTCCGTATCCTGTCTCATTACTCATGTATCATACATCTTGCCTGGGTTTATTTAAAGAGATATGAGAAGAGTGTCTGGTTGATCTGTGAAACCTTTAATGTAATGTTTGCCAAGATAAGGGTTTCTCAGTAGGGATGTTAAGAGATTTTCACTGGGATCTGAGGAAAGATACATTTTTAATGTTGTGTGTTGTGTACATAAGTCTTCCTATTTACCTAAAATAAGATGGGAGCTGTTGCAGCTCATTACAATGGGTCAAGGGTAGTTCAATTAAATTGGCAAACCCTGCTCTAGCATACATGATTCAATATTGGTCTGATGACTCAAAACTAACAGGAAAAAAATATCTTATTTTGCTAATAAAACTGTTGAAAGCTGACTTGTGTGTACAGTGCATTCGGAAAGTATTCAGACCGCTTCACTTTTTCAAAATTTTGTTACGTTACAGCCTTATTCTAAAATTGATTTAATAAATTGTTTCCCTCATCAATCTACACACAATACCCCATAATGACAAAGCAAAAACACGTTTTTAGAAATTTTGGCAAATTTAATAAAAAAACAACAACTGAAAAACCTTATTTACATAAGTATTCAGACCCTTTGCTATGAGACTCGAAATTGAGCTCAGGTGCAATCCTTTCATTGATCATCCTTGAGATGTTTCTACAACTTGATTGGAGTCCACCTGTGGTAGAAGAAGTTTGGAACCACCAAGACTCTTCCTTGAGCTGGTCGCCCAGCCAAACTGAGCAATCGGGGGAGAAGGGCCTTGGTTAGGGAGGTGACCAAGAACCCGATGGTCACTCTGACAGAGCTCCAGAGTGCCTCTGTGGAGATGGGAGAACATTCCAGAAGGACAACCATCTCTGCAGCACTCCACCAATCAGGCCTTTATGGTGGAGTGGTCATGCGGAAGCCACTCCTCAGTAAAAGGAACTTGACAGCCCGATTGGAGTTTGCCAAAAGGCACCTAAAGGACTCTCAGACCATGAGAAACAAGATTCTCTGGTCTGATGAAACCAAGACTGAACTTTTTGTCCTGAATGCCAAGCGTCACGTCTGGAGGAAACCTGGCACCATCCCTACGATGAAGCATGGTGGTGGCAGCATCATGCTGTGGGGATGTTTTTCAGTGGCAGGGACTGGGAGACTAGTCAGGATCGAGGGAAAGATGAATGGAGCAAGGTACAGAGAGATCCTTGATGAAAACCTGCTCCAGAGTGCTCAGGACCTCAGACTGGGGCGAAGGTTCACCTTCCAACTGGACAACAACCCTAAGTACACAGCCAAGACAACGCAGGAGTGGCTTCGGGGCAAGTCTCTGAATGTCCTTGAGTGGCCCAGCCAGAGCCCGGACTTGAACCCAATCGAACATCTCTAGAGAGACCTTAAAATAGCTGTGGAGCGACGCTCCCCATCCAACCTGACAGAGCTTGAGAGGATCTGCAGAGAAGAAAGGGAGAAACTCCCCAAATGCAGGTGTGCCAAGCTTGTAGCATCATACCCAAGAAGACGTGAGGCTGTAATCGCTGCCAAAGGTGCTTCAACAAAGTACTGAGTAAAGGGCTGAATACTTATGTAAATGTAATATTTCACAATTTAATCCATTTTAGAATAAGGCTGGAACGTAACAAAATGTGGAAAAAGTCAAGGGGTCTGAATACTTTCCGAATGCACTGTATGTAAGTCGCTCTGGATAAGAGCTTCTGCTAAATGACTAAAATCTAAAATCTATGTGATGAGAAGGTGTAAAATAGCTGCTTTCAGCAAATAAAACTGATTCATCCATTGAAAGTCTATCTTTACTTTTCGGTGCTATTGGGGAATAAAGCATGTTGATTTGCAGGCACTCTAATGACAAAGCAATGATACACCTCGAACCAGAGCAAGTCATACATCCTGTACCATGAGATCCAATGTGACACTTGTAATTTTGGCCATAGAATTAAACAGGGGAGGAGGAGGATGGAGTAGATGTTTTCTTCTGGGGCTCAGACAGTCTGTCACAGCAAAGCAGCACAGCAGAGGAGCTGGAAGGTGAGCCGGTCAGTAACAGAGCACTAGACTGAGGAGTAATATTGCCCCCGAGCATGTCACAGCATTCAGCCATGTGTTGTACTGAGGAGTAATCTCACACAGCCTATGCATGGCTTGACATGAATGAGAGAGAGGGACGTTTTCCCACTGTTGTTGTTATTGTGTCTCCCTGTGTGCTGTCCAGCCTGCCCACGTGGAATGAACATCCTTCATGCCTTTGGACCATGATGCTGAGGCACTTGCAGCCTCCTAGCTGGCTTAAACAGTTTGATTCTGGACAGGCCCATGCTCTAATATAAATACTTTATAAATAGGCAAAGCTAAATACTTAAATCAGATTTGATATGACAATCTCACTCGTGTGTCTCACTGCCTCACTCTGGGTGGCCAACCTTTCAGCATTTCCAATTATGTGCCTCTACAATCTGTTTCCAGGGCAACTGGGGTACCAAACACATTCCCAGAGGCATCTTGCTGAAGTGCCTTTTGTTTACACTATTCATATCTGAGGGGAATTTATCCATTCTTACTTACAATATATGAATACACTAACTGACAAAAACATGAATGAGAAAGGGAAAATATATTCAGTGACAAACGATTTTCTAAAACATTAATTAAATAACCTCACATTGTCCTTATTGATAACCTGCTGTTTTATCATATACCAATAGCCTATGTTTTGTGAACTATAGTATACAGTACTGTGAAAAAGTGTTTGCCCCCTTTCTAATTTCCGCTACTTTTGCATATTTTTTATACTGACTGTTATCAGATCTTCAACCAAAACCTAATATTAGATAAAGGGAACCTGAGTGAACAAATAACACAACAATTACATACTTATTTCATTAACAAAGTTATGCAACACCCAATGCCCCTGTGTGAAAAAGTAATTGCCCCCTTACACTCAATAACTGTGTGACGAGTACTAAGGATACGAAGAGGCAGGACGCAGACGCAGGAATTAACAATGTCAAGGTTTACTTAAACAATGACAAAGAGAATGAACAAAGATAGAGTACATGACACGAAGCAAAACAATCACACACAACATCCTACAGAACAGTCCAGGGCTAAATAAGGGTAGTGATGAGATGAGGTGCAGGTGCGCTGGAGGTGATTAGGGTGCATTGGGACCAGTCACCTCGCCCACTTACCCTGCCGGTCCTGACAGTGGCAACGAAGAAACCTCCCCAGCTCCTGGTTCATGCGCTCCACCTGCCCATTCGACTGAGGCCTATACCCGGAGGTGAGGCTGGCCGTGGCCCCGATCTTCTCCAGGAAATCCTTCCACACTCGGGAGGTGAATTGGGGGCCACGGTCCGAGACAATGTCCTCCGGAAGTCCATAATGCCGGAAGACCTGTTGGAACAGGACCTCAGCGACCTGGAGAGCAGAAGGAAGACCAGTTAGTGGCAAAAAACGGCATGATTTGGAGAACCGATCTACGACCACCATGACTGTGGTGAAGCCGTCAGAACGTGGAAGGTCGGTGACAAAGTCTATTGACAGGTGTGACCAAGGTCGCTGAGGCACTGGGAGAGGAACTAGTTTGCCTGCCGCAGCGTTCAGAGGTGTCTTCGTTTGGGCACATACGGAACAGGAGTTGACATAGCGGGACACATCAGAAGCCAAGGTGGGCCACCAGTACTTTTGTGCTAGAGAATGCAGGGTGCGCGTAATACCGGAGTGCCCTGCCATAAGGGTGGTGTGTGCCCAGATCAGCAGGCGGTCCCGGACACTGGTCGGTACATACACACGCCCCGGTGGGGCGTTGGCAGGCGCCGGGTCCTCCTGAGCCGCCAGGCGGATGTCTTCGTCCACATCCCAAACGACAGGTGCAACGATGAGACGAGGGAAGGATAGGGCCCCCCAGATCCTTCCTTTCTCTGGTATGGTGCATCCTGGAGAGTTGGTCAGCTTTCACATTCTGGGATCCTGGGCGGTAGGACAGAATGAATTGAAATCGAGTAAGAAATTGGGCCCACCTGGCTTTACGAGAGTTCATCCGGGTCGCTGCCCGTATGTGCTCCAAATCCAGAATGGATGGACTGCGCCCTCCAGCCAGTGTCTCCATTCCTCCAGAGCGAGGACCACTGCCAACAGCTCCCTGTCTCCAACTCCAGGCATAATGGGACCCATGTCATCCAAAAAGTTATACTTCTGACTCATCTGTCCATAGAACATTCTTCCAAGAGTCATTCCAGGTGCTTCCAGGTGCTTTTTGGCAAATTTGAGTCAACTTTTTGGAAGAAATGGATCCCATTATGTGTGGCAAAAACCAAACACTGCATTCCACAGTAATAATAATAATATGCCATTTAGCAGACGCTTTTATCCAAAGCGACTTACAGTCATGCATGCATAAATTTTTGTGTATGGGTGGTCCCGGGGATCGAACCCACTACCCTGGTGTTACAAGTGCCGTGCTCTACCAACTGAGCTACAGTAAGAACCTCATACCAACGGTCAAGCATGGTGTTGGTAGTGTGATGGTTTGGGGATGCTTTGCTGCCTCAGGACCTGGACGACTTGCCTTAATAGAAGGAACCATGAATTCTGCTCTGTATCAGATCATTCTACAGGAGAATGTCAGGCCATCCGTCTGTGAGTTGAAGCTGAAGCGCAGCTGGGTCATGCAGCAAGACAATGATACAAAACACACAATCAAGTCTACATGAAAATGGTTAAAAAGCAACTAATTTGAAGTTTTGGAATGGCTTAGTCAAAGTCCAGACCTAATCCCAATTGAGATATTGTGGCAGGACTTGAAACGAGAAGTTCATGCTTGAAAACCCACAAATGTCACTGAGTTAAAGCAGTTCTGCATGCAAGAGTGGGCCAAAATACCTCCTCAGCAATATGAGAGAGTGATCAACAACTACAGGAAGCATTTGGTTGCAGTCATTACAGCTAAAGGTGGCACAACCAGTTATTGAGTGTAAGGGGGCAATTACCTTTTCACACAGGGGAATTGGATGTTGCCTAACTTTGTTAATTAAATACATTATTTGTAAACTCAGGTTCCCTTTATCTAATATGAGATTTTGGTTGAAGATCTGATAACATTCAGTATCAAATATATGCAAAAATAGAGAAAATCAGAAAGGGGCAAATACTTTTTCAGGCACTGTATGTTTTTGAACAATGTTTACATTATGGAGAAGAAAACAGCTATGCCATTACATATGCGGTGTGTAATTATTCTCGCTTCAATAGGTTGCATAGCAAATGGGTTATTGTGTTTTCACCCTGTTGAATTGCATTCTTATTTCTTACAGAGAACAAACTGCACCTCACTCATGATTGCACGATTATGAAATGCATTGTATTTATGTAAGCTACCATCTCTGTTTTGATCAGCTAATATGGAACATACACTACAAACCATGAAAAATATTCCTCTAGATTTTATTTTATTCTATGTTCAGATCATAGACCAATATTACAGGTAATCTATAGGTGATATATCAATAGACTTTAATTATTTCATTGAAGTGTGTTGTCAGGACCATAGTTTGTCAGGTGGTGAAACCTTCTGGAAAACTATTGTCTGACTACAAGATCTTATATCGCGCAACATCTGTGCGTGCAGTCCCTTCTGACCTGAGCACTTCCATATCATACCTATGTATGGACAGCTTTCAAAGGGGACTCTTACTCGGAACACAGGGGTTTGGAGCATATATAGCTAGCTTGAGAAAAGGCTGTCTTAGTCATTTATATGGCATATTGAAAATCACGTCCTCCAGATCTTAATGGTGCGCTTGCGTGCAAATTAACCGGGAGCTGTCTAAGTGCTGAATCTAAAGAGATGTCCACTCGTCTCCCATTCCAGCAGTGGACGGTCTTCAATCGAAGGAAATATTCTGCTTCAACACCACTATACGTTTTCGAGACCATACATCTGTTTTCACTGAGTTTTTGAATGAAAGTGAGAAAACGCCTTCCTGAAGGCTCTATATTCCGCGTCTTGTGGATATTTCTCACCTCACAACGTCTTTTCCACAGGTAATTTTTAGATGGCAATGACTCAGAATTGATGATTCTTTACACATTATCAACAACAATACCGCACCTGGGAATCAGTGTTTCATCAAACTAAGCTATGATCCTACGGACTGGAATTCCTCATGTGTATTCTCTGTGTGCCACGAGAACACTCAACTGTGCTTTGGTCAGAAAGAAAGCGATATTGCTGCTTGGATTGTGTGTTTGACCAACATTCACATATGGAAGAAATAAAAAATTGAAGAAATCTAAAATCAAGAGGAATGAATCGCCCCTTTATCAACGTCTTGACTGCTTTATTTGCATGTTTAATGGAGACCAACAACAGCAGGTAGGTGAATGCTTAGGCTACTTTATTGGCCATTTAACATAAAACATTTTTTAAAAATAGAATGAGATACTTTCTTCTTTATTTGTATGTAGCCTATTCAACTGTAATGTTCATTGATGAAAAGGCAAAGTGCGTTACCATTAAAACAAAGTTTAGGATATTGAGTTTCAACCTACCTCGAATGACCCATTATTTCTTCGTGGACCCCAAAGTTCCATTGTTATTAATGGAATGTAGAAATTATTCAACTTCAATATTCAATACAGTTGCTTTTCCATCAGCATGTAGCCTAGTCAGAGTAGGCTATATGGAGCCGTCAATATCGCATGGTAATTTCTGGTATTTTGCCAAGTTAATCATTGCCTCTAACTCTGTCTGTGGGCGTTGTCAAAACGTTCAGTGGCATGTCCAGAACATTTTGAATGGGGTGGCCAAGGTGGGGCACAGACCCAGTTTAGGGGGGCCATAACATTTAGAACCTTAATTGATGCAAGGTGGATTTTTTCAATATAATTATGATGGTTCAATGCATTGAATGCTTTAGCTTAGGTTTGGTACATTTCCCTGTTCAAATAAATCATAAATCAATTCCAAAAGTATTGTTACAGTGTTTGCATTCAAGGTCAGGATTTTATATAAGGGTATTAGCATACAGCAGTAAATTCACTTGAAAGTGCCATCCAGAGTATGAATTATACTGTGACATTCGGGACCTGGTATGTACACATGCACATGCCATACACAAACCTTTTTGGGGTTCTGTATAGTAAGCATGTAATTTAACTGTAAAAATGTCTTACCTTTTAATGTGTCATGAACACAACCAGTCATGATATTCTCATCTGATTGTCAAACAAATCACTTCAAAAAGTAGGTTAAGTAGGTTACCTGTACATGTTCATCTACTCCAAAATAAGTCCAGCATCCAAACAGTGCACTGTGCACCTGCCATTTGAATGGAAAGTTACATCTATTACAAACACCATGTGTAATGACATGCAGCCTACAAAGTGGTGTGTATTCATGGATGCCAAGGGAAGCCAGGCTTCCCCAAAAATGTAAACAATACAAAAATAAATGATTTCTCATTGGTGTCTATCTGTGTTTCATAATTTTCCTTGAATTCGCAAGAGGCCGAATCCATTTCACCAGAGAAAGCATCTGAGCAAGGCAAACAGCGTCCCTCTGTCTTAGTATCAGTAGTCCACCCTGGGCCACCACCTGGACACACCACTGAAAACGTTGTCAAATTCCGTAGTAGCCTATGTGTCAGAGGGATTTTATTTCAAAGTGTGTATAGCCTATATGCATACAATGAGGACAGTCACAATGCCAACTCTCCAATACAGTGGTAATAAGCTTAAAGCACACCGCGTCTGCCAAGGTGTTCCTTCACTATTGTAATCCTTCCTAATCATATCATTTGAATCTCATTTGTGTTTCTCTGCTTGCCTATACACCAGTATGCAGATGAGCTTCCTATTTGGTTGAGATTAAGTAGAAATGGTTTCAATACACCTTGACTTCTGACTGAGCAAGTAAGTGTTTTTTTTTCTTTGTTTGTTTCTCACAGGGTGGTGGATGCCAAGGAGCATGAGTCCAGATCAGGCTCTACTACTAACTTGTCTCCCTCAGACTTTCTGGACTCATTAATGGGTAGAACATCTGGTTATGATGCGCGAATACGACCAAACTTCAAAGGTTGGTTTTTATTTGACTTTTTAATACTTCTTAAGAATTTGAGTGTGGATTGGAAAACCTTCACCTAAAATGCATCTGGGATATCAGTGTATCCACCCATATGTACACTGAGTATACAAAACATTAAGAACACCTGCTCTTTCCATGACATAGACTGAACAAGTGAATCCAGGTGAATGCTATGATCCCTTATTGATGTCACTTGTTAAATCCACTTCAATCAGTGTAGATGAAGGGGAGGGGACAGGTTAAAGAAGGATTTTTTAAAAACTTGAGACAATTGAGACATGGATTGTGTATGTGTGCCATTCAGAGGGTGAATGGGCAACACAAAATATTGAAGTGCCTTTGAGCGGGGTATGGTAGTAGGTGCCAGGCGCATCGGTTTGCTGCTGGGTATTTCATGCAGTTTCCCGTGTGCATCAAGAATGGTCCACCACCCAAAGGACATCCAGTCAACTTGAAACAACTGTGGGAAGCATTGGAGTCAACATGGGCCAGCATCCCTGTGGAATGCTTTCGACATCTTGTAGAGTCCATGCCCCGATGAATTGAGGCTGTTCTGAGGGCAAAATGGGGAGCAACTCAATATTAGGAAGGTGTTCCTAATGTTTGGGATACTCAGTGTATAGTACTGACATCCCACACATAATGATGTATACATTCTAAACTGAACACCCCCTCAACAGTCAATAAGGCACATTATGAACAATACATTTTGTGCTTGTCTATTGATAAAACCCTATCAATCACGCCTGTAGACAGTGACATCATCCTCCATGTAGGATTTATGGGATTGCGATATGGAACATGAAAGGATCAGAGCAGAACCGACTCACTTGACTCACACTGGTCTGATTGGTTCTCTCAAATGTTTCTTTCTTCCCTGGGGGGGTTGAGATCTCACAATGTTTTTGATTTAAAAATCCAACAATTGTATTGGGGGCTGTGTGTGGTTGTCCATGTGAGTGTTTTAGTGAGAAAGACACAGAGGAGAACCAATCAGTAAAAAAGCACATCCCCTTCATTATAAACGCATCGTGCCCACAACATGAAAATAGCCTTTCTAGACTCTGAAGTCAGGAGGAGTTAGCCATACTACCATCACCCATTATAACACCCAATATAGCGATTTCTTCAATTGTCATTTATATTGTCCAACAGCTATATTAAACATAAGCATTCAAAACAAAAACAACAACAACAACAACAATAATGAGGTATAGATGTGGGCCCAAAACAACAGTGGTGCCACAGTGACAACCTCATATGAGGGATGGGGTCCCTCTGGCCAGACTGCTGAGTTCCTCTATTGTTGTGTTGTGGTGCGGGGGAGAGACAGCATCTGTCACTGTGATGGAGATGAGTAAGGAGAGGGAAGGGAACTCGTTGGTGGGGCTCAGGGTGGCAGGTGGGTATGGAGACAGGCAGGGCGGGGGGGTAGGAAGGGGCACACCCCAGACAGGGAGGCAGGCATGCAGGCAGACCCCAGGCTGGGACACTAGTGGTGGAACCATGCTGGAGGGAAGGCCACTGAGAGGAGAGTAGTACAGGAAACACAGTCTGAGATTGGTCAGCAAGACTCAGCCTTCACCCAGAAACACTGGCCCAGATCTATCCACTCCATCTGGGAGAACACGTGTACACAAGATCTCAGAAATGGACTCAAGATCAGGGGAAAACTTGTCTGTTTTTTGTTTTTTTGGGAAAGCCAGAAACTATTTTTATCTGTATATGAGATAATGCTGGAGTTGTGAGGAGTAGAGGAAATTAAAATTACTGGAATGAAGAACATGATCTTACCTTGTCTGATAAATTGGTGAGTTCAAGTCTCTGGTGGACAGAGTATTCCAGTCTATTTAGGTTTAATACCACACACACACACACAAACAAAGTTTAATTAGAAGGTTGATTAGATCAGTTTTATACAATTGTACTGCAGTTCCTCACTGTTTCTACAAGCAGCAATTCTTCCATTTATTAGGCAGCGAGCACAATACACACACACACACACACACACACACAAACACACACACACACACACACACACACACACACACACACAAAACACACACACACACACACACACACACACACACACGTAAAGTTAACAGGGATACACATAGATGATGTTTGTTTATCACCTACAAACCATACTGTGTCACAACTATACCCCACAGTGCTGCTGGAGCTTGACCTACATTTGCCTGCCAAGGTTGTTGTGTGGAGTTATTCCATTACATTTCTCTGTTACTGATATTAAATGCAGTTGCCCGACTACAAACTGAGGCGAATATTAATACCACCACGTCACATGCAATATTGATGAGGAATACACAGGGGAAGGGCAATGTGCTCACAACTTCACTTATCAACACAGAGACCTCTCTCTCCCTGGCTGACATTATTGTTTTTATTCAAGACAGTGTTACTGTGTTGGATAGAAAGTGTCAAATCCTGATTTTGCTTTTCCACTGCTTTTCAGTCATTCTGTGACCTCATAGATAGCGGTAGAATGCCTGTGACACTAAGTTGACTTTTCTGCTCATGATTGTTTCATAAGAAACATGTGCCACTGTTTGTAATGCCATTGTGTGTGTGTGTGTGTGTGTGTGTGTGTGTGTGTGTGTGTGTGTGTGTGTGTGTGTGTGTGTGTGTCAGCGTGTGTCTCTCAGCATGTGTTTTTGTTTATCTGTTTCTTAACCCTATCAATGAAAACATTCCTTGTCATCCTTATTGAGTTAGTCAATGACTTGTCCTAGTTAGCATTAGCAGGCAACATACTTTTGATTGAAGTAAGTAACCATTTCTGAACGATACCACTGTTTGTTGAATATTGGAGTTGATCCTGCCATTTTTAACTATTACTGTACCAGGCCTGCTGTTGAAGACAAACGCCTGGGGATGAGATTAGTCAATGACTAGTGTAGCTGTTATGACTTGCATGGGGTGCTTAGGAGAACAACAGGCCTTGTTTATGTTGACAGAAAAACATACTAGGAGAACAACAGGCCTTGTTTATGTTGACAGAAAAACATACTAGGAGAACAACATGCCTTGTTTATGTTGACAGAAAAACATACTAGGAGAACAACATGCCTTGTTTATGTTGACAGAAAATCATACTAGGAGAACAACATGCCTTGTTTATGTTGACGGAAAAACATACTAGGAGAACAACAGGCCTTGTTTATGTTGACAGAAAAACATACTAGGAGAACAACATGCCTTGTTTATGTTGACAGAAAAACATACTAGGAGAACAACATGCCTTGTTTATGTTGACGTAAAAACATACTAGGAGAACAACAGGCCTTGTTTATGTTGACAGAAAAACATACTAGGAGAACAACAGGCCTTGTTTATGTTGACAGATATACAGTACACACTAGGAGAACAACATGCCTTGTTTATGTTGACAGAAAAACATACTAGGAGAACAACAGGCCTTGTTTATGTTGACAGAAAAACATACTAGGAGAACAACAGGCCTTGTTTATGTTGACATAAAAACATACTAGGAGAACAACAGGCCTTGTTTATGTTGACAGATAATCATACTAGGAGAACAACAGGCCTTGTTTATGTTGACAGAAAAACATACTAGGAGAACAACATACATTGTTTATGTTGACAGATATACAGTACACACTAGGAGAACAACAGGCCTTGTTTATGTTGACAGAAAAACATACTAGGAGAACAACAGGCCTTGTTTATGTTGACAGAAAAACATACTAGGAGAACAACAGGCCTTGTTTATGTTGACAGAAAATCATACTAGGAGAACAACATGCCTTGTTATGTTGACGGAAAAACATACTAGGAGAACAACAGGCCTTGTTTATGTTGACAGAAAAACATACTAGGAGAACAACATGCCTTGTTTATGTTGACGGAAAAACATATTAGGAGAACAACAGGCCTTGTTTATGTTGACAGAAAAACATACTAGGAGAACAACAGGCCTTGTTTATGTTGACAGATATACAGTACACACTAGGAGAACAACAGGCCTTGTTTATGTTGACAGAAAAACATACTAGGAGAACAACATGCCTTGTTTATTTTGACAGAAAAACATACTAGGAGAACAACATGCCTTGTTTATGTTGACGGAAAAACATACTAGGAGAACAACAGGCCTTGTTTATGTTGACAGAAAAACATACTAGGAGAACAACAGGCCTTGTTTATGTTGACAGATATACAGTACACACTAGGAGAACAACAGGCCTTGTTTATGTTGACAGAAAAACATACTAGGAGAACAACAGGCCTTGTTTATGTTGACAGAAAAACATACTAGGAGAACAACAGGCCTTGTTTATGTTGACAGAAAAACATACTAGGAGAACAACAGGCCTTGTTTATGTTGACAAATATACATACAGCCCATAATGTGGTGTTAGATAGGTAATAAAGCACATGCTCGCTTTCACAACTAATTACACTCAGCTTACTGTACATCCAACAGATATTGCACTGCTATCTTTCTCAAACTCCCTCATCTCTATTTGCTAAAGCACTCCGTGGAGATGGCACATGATGATTAAGGGCAAAAAAACATCTTGACTTTTTCTTGTCACCTCATTCTCATTCCATTTCACAGGTCCCCCTGTAAACGTTACATGCAATATTTTTATCAACAGTTTCGGCTCGGTCACAGAGACCTCCATGGTAAGTGTTCTTGCTTTATCTCTTCCCTGTCAAACATGTCAATGTGTTATCTATCCTCCAACCTGCAGGTCCCCCAGTTAATGTTACCTGCAACATATTTATCAACAGCTTTGGTTCTATAGCAGAAACTACAATGGTGAGTTGGAGTGTTGTGCTTGGCCATGTTAACTACATTTACATTTGACATTTTAGCAGATGCTCTTATCCAAAGCGACTTACAGGAGCAATTATGGTTAAGTGCCTTGCTCAAGGGCACATCAACAGATTTTTCACCTAGCCGGCTCAGGGATTCGAACCAGCGACCTTTCGGTTACTGGCCCAATGCTCTTAATCAACAGCCTGGCTCATTTGCTCCTCAGGAGTTTAAGATTGAAATCATCCAATTTCTTTTAGTTTATGGATGTTTTGAACTTTTGCTTCTTCATATGAGATGATTCACTTTGTCCCATTCCCATAGTCTATTGGCGGCTCCAGGGGGCAAGTATAGCTAACAGACACTGAGCACCACAATTGAATCAGATATCTTTCCCATTATACTCAAGACAATATTGTATTGCTATTCCCATGACACTCCCTTGTGCATGTGTTGGATTAGTTCTGTTTTAATAATTCACACAGTGAATGCCAGCACATAATTTACTTTAATTGCAGCCAATAGCTGTAGGTTTGATATCTTAGGGCCTGAGATTTAAGCATGTTGATTGGTTGTAATGTCCCACAGACATCCAACTGCCCAAGGGGTAAACAATATCAAACGTGGAATCCACATTGAGATCCTATCCAATAACTACTATCGCAATGCATTAATAATTAGTTAGAATTTTGTCCATTGAATACTTGCATTTTTGGTAGACAGTCTTTGCCTGAGTTAATCAACAGCCGAGCCGGGTTTATAACACTTGCCCACAGTTGTTCAATAACTTTTCACACATAGACATACACATCTGGGACCACCAATACACTGCTGCCTACCGAATAGGTCTGTTCTGAGAGGGAGAGAGAAGGTATCTAATCCGATGCGATCTGTTCATCTGCAATCAATTAAGCCTCTTGAAACCTGCACAATTCAATATTAACTGCATCTTCAAACTTCAATGGACTTTCTTGGTCTACTATTCACACAAACATCATCTATCTCCTATTACGACCATTTAGCAATAACAATTAATGAGGAAACTGATCATATGGATCAAGTAACTAAATTAGATTTATGACTTCAATTTGATTAGATTGCTTCTTTTAATAAATGTGTATATATTGTCCCATTTACTCCTAAATTGTAATTTGGATTTTAGATGATGGTATTGTGTGGTGATTTACAAACATACAAATATGCATTGAAATCCATGCATTGCATCCATTCATTCATGCTATTGTTTATCATATTACAATTCTGTGTAAAAATGAGGAGCAATTTCTCTAGTTAAAGTTTTGTGGCACCACTTCAATTTGTGGTAGTGTCACAGTCAAAGTGTCAGAATTGTATTTTACTATTAATATTATTTATAGTATCATTGGTGCTTTATTAGTGCCTTAGTGCCAAATGTCTTGGGGTGATACTGCATGTCACTACGATGGAACCAAAAACCTGAGGCAGGCACTTGGCCTACATATTGACAAGACAATGTTGTTTTGTATTAGTGGCTCTACCATTCTAAGTATGTAAAAGTCTATAGCAAAATTATTTTCGTATTCACTGACTGTGTGACACAATATATTCTGGTCACCAAAAGTATAGTACTGTATATTTAATGGAGATAGACAAAGTAGTCCATATGTCAAAGTAAAGCAGTTGTAAAGCTGATTTCACTATTTCCCCAAGGATTACAGAGTGAACATCTTCCTGCGACAGAAGTGGAGAGACCCTCGGCTGGCGTACAGCAAATACCCAGACTCCTCTCTTGACCTGGACCCGTCCATGTTGGATTCTATTTGGAAACCTGACCTGTTCTTCGCCAACGAGAAAGGCGCCAACTTCCATGATGTCACCACAGACAACAAGCTCCTGAGGGTCTTCAAAGATGGGACCGTCTTGTACAGTATCAGGTTAGATGTGGGGCGTGCATTGAATGGTGGGCTCAACTCTATTGCTTGGGGAAGTTAGTGCAATAGGCTTAACATTTCCTGTTGGAAACATCCAAACAAAGAAAATATTCAAATCCAGTGAGATTTCAGCAGACAATCAGAGATTCCCTTCAACTTTAGTCTACCTCCAGGCCCTTCACGTACATGTAATTACTTTTGTAAGAAACAAGTTTCTACATCAAAGACTACCGCTCAGGTTTAATGGGATTCATCTCAATAAAGTATTCCTTCAGCTGGAGGAATTGGATGCAATATGGTTTCACTAAGACTACATAGCAACGCAAACTACTAGAGTATCCAAAGGCTGCACAGAACTTTTCTCCAAAGATGTTTAGAATACGTTCAGGATAGGCGTATAGAAATAACCCACTCATGTAGGCTATTCATTTCCCTGGGCATTTGCTACAAGTCAATATGTTTCATCCCTAGCGTTGCACGGGATCAGTAAAATGGAATCACTTCAAAGTAGATGCAGCCCACTCGTAGTAGATGAGACGGGTTACATTTTAGTAATTTAGCCAACGCTCTTATCCAGAGTGACTTACAGGATCAATTAGGGTCAATTGCCTTGCTCAAGGACACATCAACACATTGTTCACCTAGTTGGCTCGGGATTCTAACCAGCAATCTTTCAGTTACTGGCCCAACGCTCTTAACAGTTAGGCTACCTGCCAATAGCCTCCTCTTACAAAAACCACCACTACACTTGAGCACAAACCTGTGATACAAGATATGAAAATACATTAGATTTTATTTAATTTCAATATCACTTCAGTCACACCACTCCGCCTTAGATTTACACCTCGAGGCAGCGGAATAATGCAGCTCAATCTGGTGTCCATTTGGAGAGCTGATTCAGGCGGTGGAGCCCAGGTGTGGAGGGAGGCAAGGGGATTCTGAGAGAACAGATGAAAGAAAGGTGGTTAGTCGCTCTCTCCATTCATGAGAGAAGAGATGAGAAAGGGAGCAGACTGCTGATGAAAATACATCTCAGAGAGGGTCCAGTAATAAAACTGTGATAAGAACCTGCTGAAGGGAATCCCACATGCTGTGTGGGAGGAGGAGGCTCTCTCAGAGGAGGAGGAGGGAAGGAGAAAGAGCATTCACTGCAAATGAGGAGCATATGTTTAGCACATACTTTACACAGTCACAAAGTAGGCATACATTGTAGGGAGCTTGTATTTAATTCTCACTTGAAACAGTAAACAACAACTAAGATCGTAAAATTGAGAAAAAATGTGAGTTCCGTGTAAGATTTTTTATTTAACAATACATGTATCTGTTGAGTGAGGTATAGAACATGCTAATCTAATAACTACACTGAAAAAAATCCTGTTGTTTTTACAGTAACTTAGTTACCTGTAAGTTACTGTAAAAAAAGGTACAGTTTGTTACCGTACATTCCTATGATACTTTGGTTTAACAGTACATTACTGTAACGTTTTCATATGCTTTATTTGTACATTCACAAATAATGCTTGCACAGTTGTTTCATTACTTTTACACGCCTCTTCCTCAAAGGTTGACCCTCATTCTATCTTGTCCGATGGATCTGAAGAACTTTCCCATGGACATGCAGATCTGTACCATGCAACTGGAGAGCTGTAAGTGTCTGCTCCTTACAACTCACATGGTAAAGCACATGCAATATGGTTTGTGAAAATGCAATAACATAACAAACATATTTGCTGTGTTCATTCATTCCTCAGTTGGCTACACCATGAATGATTTGATCTTCGAGTGGGAGAGCAAGGACAAAAATCCTGTGCAGGTGGCTGCAGGGCTGACCCTCCCCCAGTTCATCATGAGAGATGAGAAGGAGCTGGGATACTGTACCAAAAGCTACAACACCGGTCAGAGAGCCACACACACACACACTTACACACCACACCTCTCACCACACCGTCCCTGATCTGAGGTGTCAGTGTGTTTTGTTCTACAGGTAAATTCACCTGCATTGAGGTGAAGTTCCACCTGGAGAGACAGATGGGTTACTACCTGATCCAGATGTACATCCCCAGCCTCCTCATCGTCATCCTGTCCTGGGTCTCCTTCTGGATCAACATGGATGCCGCGCCCGCCAGGGTGGCACTGGGTATTACCACCGTGCTCACCATGACAACCCAGAGCTCCGGCTCCCGAGCCTCCCTTCCCAAGGTAAGCCTGTTAATCCAAGCAGTGACAGGATGAGTGGACAATATGATGGAGGAGGGAGGGTCAATGGGCCTTGTTCAGATCAATCAACCTTCCATTTTCCACTCATGTCAGAAGTCATACATAATCAGATACTGTTCATGAAATGTAAATATGCCTATGATTGAAGTCTCCGTGCTTCACTGAATTCTGACTCAGATTTAAGTGTTCTATGGATAAATTAGCAATCAATGGATTTACAGTATATCAAGAGACTATCAATGTGAAGTCTTTCATTTTTAATCAATAAGTTGTAAAAACAGAGAATACTATTAAACTTAACATTATCACAATTTATGTTAGAAATGACAATTACAACAGTGATTTAGGAAGTAATATAATATTACTAAATTAAACAGTAGTGGATACACTGCGACTGTACACGGTCAAACATACTAAATTGGTATTCACAATTACGTTAGCAAGAGCACTTCAGCGTGAGTCATCTCTTGAAGATCAGTCATTCTCTCACACATTGGATCGTCCGCACATGACCACGTCAGAGGCCCGCATGAAAGAGACACACTCTAATAAATATTTAGAGAGAGGTCTTTGAGAGGCCCAACTCAGAACAACAAGAGCTCAATACACCTTAAGAGCACTCGACAACGTAAAGTTGTTTTCGCTCCATGAAAATGACCTGTCATTTTGAGAGACAGAGACAGGTTATTGTATGATGAATAAGAGGGCATCCTTTAGTGTCTAGCCTCCATCTCATCTCCGGCATGGAGATGGATGAAATAGACTGATAAAGGCTCCAGTCGAGCTGCTACTGTTTCCTTTGTGTTACCTTGGTAATTAAAGCAGCAATTATTTCCTTCCAGCGCAATCGCTGAAAATCGCTGATATCAACATGAGCTTTGAGAGTTTAAAGCACTCGTTAGCAAATACCACCCCCCTAATTATGGTGATTTAGAATTTACAGCAACTGACTAACATAAAAAAGCACGTCATTGAGGGAAAATAATATTCCCATTGAAATGTTAATTGTGAAGGCAGCACATAAAAGGATTATTCAGTCCCAGTAAATGACTGTTTATTTGGTTCTTGTCACAGGTCTCCTATGTGAAGGCCATTGATATCTGGATGGCCGTGTGTCTCCTGTTTGTATTTGCTGCCCTACTGGAATACGCTGGAGTTAACTTTGTCTCCAGGCAACAGAAGGAGTTCCTTCGCTTGAGGCGAAGACAGAGGCGGACACACAGGGTAAATAAACACTCTAGGCTTGAGGATCATTCCCTTTAGAACAGTCACTGCAAAGCCCAGACTCATAACCACAGGAGTTTGGTGGCACCTTAATTCGGGAGGACGGGCTCGTGGTAATGGCTGGAACGGAATTGGTGGAATGGTATCAAATACATCAAACACATGGTTTCCATGTGTTTGATGCCATTCCATTTGCTCCGTTCCGGTCATTATTATGAGCCGTCGTCCCCTCAGCAGCCTCCTGTGCTCATGACTGAACCATTTTTAAAGAGTTGGAGTTCCACTCTAGTAATTGTTCATTGCTATTCAAGAGATAGTGGAGAAACAGGAAAGATGGAGAAAATGTGTGTTGAAAATGCGATATGGGACCGGGATTCGAACGATCCCACACTCACGCAGACTTCCATGCACCAGAGGTGGTGCCAGAAACCGCTAGACCAAATCCCAGGGCCTCATGACTGAACATATGAACAGTGTCTTTTAAAAAGGAGTGTGACATGAAGAAACTGCGTTGAATGAACACTTAGGGCAGTCAGAGACTGATGTTAAGTAGGCCATTTTTAAGGAAATGTGTGTAAGGTTATCTGTGGTTATAAGTGTGTCAGCTTGTTGTTGCTGCAGCAGAGGAAGGGAGGGTGTAATATCTGGGAGACATTCAGCTGTGTCCCCAGTGTTAATGAAGCCGCTATAGATGTCGCCTGGAGGCATCCTCAGGTAAAGGGTCACGGGCCAAGAAAAGGACGCAAGAACATGGCTACTGGCCATACACCACAATGTCATAGTATGTGTGCACATGGGAGTGTGTCTGAAACTCTTTCTCTCCATTGAACAGAAGCATACTCACCGTGTTTCTGTCTTTGTTTTGTTTCACCAGGATGACGACATGAGGGATGGCTTCAATTACTCGGGTTACAGCATGACTCAGTGCCTGAAGGATGGGTCGGCTGTAAAAAATGCTGTCCCAAACCCCGGCCCAGCACCACTAACCCCTAAAGAGAAAGAGGTGATAAGGAAGAGGTTTGTGGACAGGGCCAAGAGGATTGACACTGTGTCCCGAGCAGCATTCCCTATGGCCTTCCTCCTCTTCAACATCTTCTACTGGATAACATACAAGGTCATCAGGCATGAGGACATTGGCATGCAGTCAGGGTAGTCGCTCTGCCCCGCAGGTTTTACCTATGGAACTCTCCTCTCTATTTCTTTCTCTATAATTTCTCTAAATAAGAACTGCTAGGACAGCACAGTGAGACTAATGTATGTTGTGGGACTGTACATGGAGGAGAGCCACAGAAATGTTGATGGTGTTGGTGTTCTTTAAGGGAAAATTGATAGGTGTTCATGCTAATAGACTAATGCACATGTTTAAGATTAACAAGTGAACAATTAGTGAGTCACAGATGTACTGTATGTTTTCGATGTGTTCCTATGAGCTAATGCATCCTGGAGATTCTAATAGGTTTTTACTCAAGGCACAGAACAACGATGTAAAAAGGTGGACCAAATTTTATGAGACGATTCTGCCTTTGCATTTGTAAAACCTTGCAATGGAGCAACATTCCATGGATTTGTATGTGCAGTAGTCTGGGCTTAATAGTTAAGGTTAGACGTTTGTGTGGTGAAAAAAAAAGTTTCATAAGAAGGTTGATTATAGCAGTTTTATACAATTGTACTGCAGTTCCTCACTGTTTCTACAAGCAGCAATTTCTTCCACAATACACACACACACACGCACACCATATAAGGCATACATCTGTGTATACAGTTGAAGACGGAAGTTTACATACACTTAGGTTGGAGTCATTAAAACTCGTTTTTCAACCACTCCACAAATTTCTTGTTAACAAACTATAGTTTTGGCAAGTCGGTTAGGACATATACTTTGTGAATGACACAAGTAATTTTTCCAACAATTGTTTACAGACAGATTATTTCACTTATAATTCACTGTATCACAATTCCAGTGGGTCAGAAGTTTACATACACTAAGTTGACTGTGCCTTTAAACAGCTTGGAAAATTCCAGAAAATTATGTCATGGCTTTAGAAGCTTCTGATAGGCTAATTGACATCAGTTGAGACAATTGGAGGTGTACCTGTGGATGTATTTCAAGGCCTACCTTCAAACTCAGTGCCTCTTTGCTTGACATAATGGGAAAATCAAAAGAAATCAAGACCTCAGAAAAAAATGGTAGACCTCCACAAGTCTGGTTCATCCTTGGAAGCAATTTCCAAATGCCTGAAGGTACCACGTTCATCTGTACAAACAATAGTATGCAAGTATAAACACCATAGGACCACGCAGCCGTCATACCGCTCAGGAAGGAGATGCGTCTCCTAGAGATGAACGTACTTTGGTGCGAAAAGTGCAAATCAATCCCAGAACAACAGCAAAGGACCTTGTGAAGATGCTGGAGGAAACAGGTACAAAAGTATCTATATCCACAGTAAAACGAGTCCTATATCGACATAACCTGAAAGGCCGCTCAGCAAGGAAGAAGCCACTGCTCCAAAACCGCCATAAAAAACACAGACTACGGTTTGCAACAGCACATGGGGACAAAGATCATACTTTTTGGAGAAATGTCCTCTGGTCTGATGAAACAAAAATAGAACTGTTTGGCCATAATGACCATCATTATGTTTGGAGGAAAAAGGGGGTGCTTGCAAGCCAAAGAACACCATCCCAACTGTGAAGCACGGGGGTGGCAGCATCATGCTGTGGGGGTGCTTTGCTGCAGGAAGGACTGGTGCACTTCACAAAATAGATGGCATCATGAGGAGGGAAAATTATGTGGATATATTGAAGCAACATCTCAAGACATCAGTCAGGAAGTTAAAGCTTGGTCGCAAATGGGTCTTCCAAATGGACAATGACCCCAAGCATACTTCCAAAGTTGTGGCAAAATGGCTTAAGGACAACAAAGTCAAGGTATTGGAGTGACCATTACAAAGCCCTGACCTCAATCCTATAGAAAATATGTGGGCAGAACTGAAAAAGCGTGTGCGAGCAAGGAGGCCTACAAACCTGACTCAGTTACACCAGCTCTGTCAGGAGGAATGGGCCAAAATTCACCCAACTTATTGTGGGAAGCTTGTGGAAGGCTACCCAAAACATTTGACCCAGGTTAAACAATTTAAAGGCAATGCTACCAAATACTAATTGAGTGTATGTAAACTTCTGACCCACTGGGAATGTGATGAAAGAAATAAAAGCTGAAATAAATCATTCTCTCTACTATTATTCTGACATTTCACATTCTTAAAATAAAGTGGTGATCCTAACTGACCTAAGACAGGGAATTTTTACTAGGATTAAATGTCAGGAATTGTGAAAAACTGAGTTTAAATGTATTTGGCTAAGGTGTATGTAAACTTCCGACTTCAACTGTATGTGTGAAGAGATGGCCTCCCGAGTGGCGTAGTGGTCTAAGGCACTGCATCGCAGTGTTAGCTGTGCCACTAGAGATCCTGGTTCGAATCCAGGCTCTGCCGTGACCGGGAGACCCATGGGGCGGCGCACAATTGGCCCAGGGTAGGGGAGGGAATGGCCGGCAGGGATGTAGCTCAGTTGGTAGAGCATGGTGTTTGCAACGCCAGGGTTGTGGGTTCAATTCCCCGCGGGGGGCCAGTATGAAAAAATAATAAATATGTATGCACTCACTAACTGTAAGTTGCTCTGGATAAGAGTGTCTGCTAAATGACTTAAATGTAAGAGATGAAATCCAGATTAACAGTTGGATACTGCATTTTTATGAGCTACCCAAGGCCTTAGATACCATGGATTTGGAGATAAAATTGTATTCCACTGGGCACAGACATCAATTCAACATCTATTCCGTGTTGGTTCGAAGTAATTTCATTCTAATGACGTAGAAACAACGTTGATTCAACCAGTGTGTGCTCAGTGGGATGCTTCCCTATCTTTCACAAAGCAGCATCTCTTCTCGCTCAGCTGTCTGTCAGAAATGAATGCACTGTTTATTTAAATCAGTTCAATTTTGCCTGAAGGTGGTTTGTATTTTCCTCTCCCCTTCAATGTCAAATTATTAATACATACATACAGTATGTCATTGAATTAATTATTCAACGTATCATCGCTATTTTCAAACACCGTATTTTGCATTACATTTTCTTCTTCTTAACGTTTTTAATATAACATACAGGTTACATGACAAACTACTGACACACAGACAATATCCCACTACTCAGTTTTCCATTTTTGCCAATTGATTTGTTTATATTACAGATTAATATTCCAGGTAGATTTGGTTTTAGAGTTGAGTACGTTTTTGTAGATTTAACTGTAATGAAATGTTTATTGTAATGAAGGCAGATAACATGTTTCTAAAAACAGAGATTGCTATTCTACTTCTAAAGATTCCTCTGAGGACTGTTTAATGCATCCCCTCACTTCCACACTGCAGTGCCCTCTTTGGGCAGTACATATTACAGTTGACATTGTATACTATACAGTATTGCAACTATGAAGTAGATCTTCATAACTAGGGCCCTGTGTTTTGGTTAATCATGTCACAGGACCTGGATTTTAATATTTATTTAAAGCTCTTTCATCAATCTGTCCCCTTTTCTTTTTATGTCAGATGGTGCAGCACATTCTTTAGACAATTGCTTTCATTTTTGGTGAAATTCTCATTTCTGGAAAAGGCTTAAAGAAGAACTATGCAGAAATCGCTTCGCCATTTCCTGGTTGCAAAATGTCTAATAGTTTGCTTAATTTCAGTTTACGTGACAAACAATCAAGTATATTGTTGAGAATCATTGTACCATCTAAACTGCTGTGAAATATATTTACCATAACCAAAAATATTGTATTTTCAGCTGTTTGAAGCTGAAAGTAAAAGTCAAAAAAACTAAACTTAAAAACGGGAAGCATAGAAATAACATACATAGAACAGATATACCGCTTCTTAGACTTGCTTTCAATGAGAATGAAAGATCTATAATTCACATTTCTATGTGAATTTTGTCAGGTCACCCAAAAACATATTGCATATTTAAAATAAAAGGTTAAAATCTAGGTCATGTGACATGATAGCCAAAACACAGGGCCCTACTCATAACACATAATAGTATAGAGCAGCTATTGGTCCTTGCACTTCTAACATAATGTGAGGAAAGTTTTTTCTTGAATGGTGTTTCTGAAAAGGGTTGTTTACTAAACTGTACATCAATAAAGTTGAGTGTGCACCACACATACACTCTCCCTCATCATGGTAGTGTGTTACAGGTTGTCAGATCTTTAGATGATGTGTACTATCTGTTTGGAACTAGCTGACCACATTTAGAAGAATGATTATGAAGCAAGACTACAGAGTTCAATATTTATAGTGTGATGGCAACAGGGAATCAATACTGATGAATAATGATTACAGACAAACCAAGACAAAGCAACTAAAGCAGACATCTCTATATTCACTTGGGAAGAGAGAAAGTTAGAGGAGAGAAAAATCAACAACTGCCCTTTCTTCTTACCTGGCCAATGACTCAGGGTGACTGCTGAAGCCTGGCTAGGCTCTCTATCTCTCGCTCTAGGTCGCTCCCTGTGACACAGACCCGGGGCGACGGCGGGCTTCTGCTAATGCGGGATAATGGGCCTCATGGTGCGTTGGCGAGACATCACAGCAGGTGGCGTTTACCTATGTGGACACCAGCTGAATAGAAAACGCTAGGATGGCTTCACCGACACTGCAGGACAATTCTATTAGACACACACACCCGGGGATAAGTGGTAGCACATCTTAAACGGTCTCCACTCAGTGCAATTGTCTCTGAAGTTGTTAAATGTGAGAGCCATGCTAATTACTGCTGCTCAGAAAGGCATCATGTTCTGCTCCGTGACACCAAATGACCATGTGAATCATTTGAATTAGACAGAAAAGATAACATTGCTCTACTGTACAGTGCCTTGCAAAAGTATTCATCCCCCTTGGCATTTTTCCTATTTTGTTGCATTACAACCTGTCATTTAAATTGATTTTTATTTGGATTTCATGTAATGGACATACACAAAATAGTCCAAATTGGTGAAGTGAAATGAAATAAATAACTTTTTTCAAAAAATTCTAAAAAATAAATAACGGAAAAGTGGTGCGTGCATATGTATTCACACCCTTTGCTATGAAGCCCCTAAATAAGATCTGGTGCAACCAATTACCTTCAGAAGTCACATAATTAGTTAAATAAAGTCCACCTGTGTGCAATCTAAGTGTCACATGATCTCAGTATATATACACCTGTTCTGAAAGGCCCCAGAGTCTGCAACACCACTAAGCAAGGGGCACCACTAAGCAAGCAGCACCATGAAGACCAAGGAGCTCTCCAAACAGGTCAGGGACAAAGTTGTGGAGAAGTACAGATCAGGGTTGGGTTATTAAAAAATATCTGAAACTTTGAACATCCCACGGAGCACCATTAAATCCATTATAAAAAAATTGAAAGAATATGGCACCACAACAAACCTGCCAAGAGAGGGCCGCCCACCAAAACTCACGGACCAGGCAAGGAGGGCATTAATCAGAGAGGCAACAAAGAGACCAAAGATAACCCTGAAGGAGCTGCAAAGCTCCACAGCGGAGATTGGAGTATCTGTCCATAGGACCACTTTAAGCCGTACACTCCACAGAGCTGGGCTTTACGGAAGAGTGGCCAGAAAAAAGCCATTGCTTAAGAAAAAAATAAGCAAATACGTTTGGTGTTCGCCAAAAGCCATGTGTGATACTCCCCAAACCTATGGAAGAAGGTACTCTGGTCAGATGAGACTAAAATTTAGCTTTTTGGCCATCAAGGAAAATGTCTGGCGCAAACCCAACACCTCTCATCATCCCGAGAACACCATCCCCACAGTGAAGCATGGTGGTGGCAGCATCATGCTGTGGGGATGTTTTTCACTGGCAGGGACTGGGAAACTGGTCAGAATTCAAGGAATGATGGATGGCGCTAAATAAGGGGAAATTCTTGAGGGAAACCTGTTTCAGTCTTCCAGAGATTTGAGACTGGGTCGGAGGTTTACCTTCCAGCAGGACAATGACCCTAAGCATACTGCTAAAGCAACACTTGAGTGGTTTAAGGAGAAACATTGAAATGTCTTAGAATGGCCTAGTCAAAGCCCAGACCTCAATCCAATTGAGAATCTGTGGTATGACTTAAAGATTGCTGTACACCAGCGGAACACATCCAACTTGAAGGAGCTGGAGCAGTTTTGCCTTGAAGAATGGGCAAAAATCCCAGTGGCTAGATGTGCCAAGCTTATATAGACATTCCCCAAAAGACTTGCAGCTGTAATTGCTGCAAAAAGTGGCTCTAGTTTTCTGTTTTTTTGTCTTATTTCTTGTTTGTTTCATAATAAAAAATATTTTGCATCTTCAAAGTGGTAGGCATGTTGTGTAAATCAAATGATACAACCCCCCCAAAATCTATTTTAATTCCAGGTAGTAAGGCAACAAAATAGGCAAAATGCCAAGTTGGCTCATTGGCTAGAACTCTAATTGCTAGGGGGCTGGGCCATGTGGGGAGGAAATGGCACCGCACAGCTTCCAGTAAACAGTCGCTTTCAAACTAGGGATTTCATGGCTAATTGAGGTAAGACAGTAATTCTGCTCATAGATTATACATGTATGAACTACCCATTGACATATTCAGCCTAAATCGAATGACAGATCTATAACTCACATTTCTATGTGAATTTTGTCAGGTCGCCCAAAAACATATTGCATCTTTAAAATAAAAGGTTAAAATCTAGGTCCTGTTGAACACCTCCTGTTGAACGTGGAATGAGGGAGAGCTCGGTTTGTTGTTTTGAAAAGTTTGTTTTGAAAGTGTATTGGAAAGTTTCTTAGTAGCTAGCTAACTTTTTAGTTTGGATCCCGCGACGCATTTGGCATCAGTTGCTGGGACTGCTACTCTCTGTCCAGTGATCCTGCCGACCAAGGCCGGGTCTGAGGAGCTATTTGGCGTAGCAGCTAGCTTAGCTGCTAGCTAGCTGCCTATCAAGCTAGCTTGGTTTCTTGAGGGCTTGAACGCAGCCCGCGAATTGTCCCGGGTTTGTGGCTGTCTAGATCTCTGCTGTTTGTTGTGTTCAATCTTCCCTGTGACCTGCCCTGTCTGGAACTGCGAGGAGTAACTATGTTGCGTAATTAGGGAGGGGATGGTGGGGTTGGAAAGTAATAAAGGAAAATATATATATTTTTAAAGGATATGTATGTATGTATATATGTATGTATGTGTATATATATATGTGTATGTATGTGTATATATATATATATATATATATATATATATATATATATATATATATATATATGCGAGAGAAAAAAATAACATATGGGGGACTGGAAGTGAAGCAGACAATTACATTGATGGAAGTTACAATCTATCTGCAATATTAAAGCTGATCTACCCCCTAAAAACAGAAGGAAAAAAATGAAAAATAAAAAACTACGTTGCGTAACCTACGTTGCTAGCTACCATGACAAAGACCAGAGCCGGCGGGAGTACTGTTGAGGACAGTGGAGTGTCTCTATCACAGGGGAAGGGTCTTTTAAACAAACAAAAATAGTTCTACAAGCAGTTGTTACAACAACAAGAAAATATCCAAAATATCCAGGACCTGAAGAACAGTTTGCAGTTCTCCCAGGGTCAGCTCGATGAGGTGAAACAGGAGAACGGTAAGATGACAGCAATCTGTGAGTCATTGAGACAGGACATCAGTTCTGTGTGTGAATCCATGATAACAATGACAGATAAATCAGAGGGACAATCAAGGCGGAACAACATGGTTGGGGACGGAATTATAGAATCTCCACATGAAACCTGGACGGAGTCTGAGGACAAATTGAGGGAAATGATCTCTGAGAAATTGAAGATGGACCACCGGAAGATTGAGGTGGAGCGCACACACAGGACTGGAAAACCCACCACCGGCCCAGGTGACAGGCCCAGGCCGATAGTGGTCAGGTTCCTGAGGTTCAAGGACAAGGTAGCTGTTCTGGAAAGAGCCAAGAACTTGAGAGGAACGTATATCTTCCTCAACAAGGACTATCCTGAAGCTGTGCGCCAGAAGAGGAAATAACTTATCCCAGCCATGAAAGCTGCCAGAGCGCGTGGGAACATTGCTTACATCCGCTATGACAGGCTCATTGTCCACCCTCCCTCCCAGAAGCCTGGAACGGATGAGAGAGCCAAGCCTATGGGTTCGTAGCTTCAACCCCGCAGCACACACACACACTAATTGATTAATGGACTTCTGAATGTATATTTTTTTATCTTGCTTTGTTTGCTCTTTTCCATATTATGTCTCTCTGATAAGCTACCCAGGAAAGGGCTGAAAATAGCTCATATTAATATATATAGCCTTAGAAATAAGGTTTATGAAATCAATAACTTGCTAACATCAGATAATATGTTAGCCATTTCTGAGACTCACTTAGATAATTAATTTGATGATACAGCAGAAGCAATACAAGGATATAACATCTATAGACGAGACAGGAATGCTTATGGGGGAGGTGTTGCTGTATATATTCAGAGCCAAATCCCTTTAATGCTTAGAGAAGATCTTATGTAAAGTGTTATTGAAGTGTTGTGGTTGAAGGTTCACTTGGCACATCTAAAGCCTTTTATTTTGGGGTGTTGCTATAGGCCACCAAGTGCTAACAGTCAGTATCTAAATAATTTGTGTGAAATGCTTGATAGTGTATGTGATGTAAACAGAGAGGTCTATTTTCTTGGGGACCTGAATATTGACTGGTTTTCATTAAGCTGTCCACTCAAAAGGAAGCTTCTCACTGTAACCAGTGCCTGTAATCTAGTTCAGGTTATTAATCAACCTACCAGGGTGTTTACAAACACTACAGGAACAGATCATCCACATAAATCGATCACATTCTTACTAATACTGTAGAACTTTGTTCTAAAGCTGTATCCGTACCCATTGGATGCAGTGATCACAATATTTTGGCTATATCCAGGAAAGCCAAAGTTCCAAAAGCTGGGCCTAAAATAGTGTACAAGAGATCATACAAAAGATTTTGCTGTGACTCTTCTGTGGATGATGTTAAAAATATTTGTTGGTCTGATGTGATTAATAAGTGTCAGAGCGGGCGTAGGTGTGGTGTAGGAATCAGATGCAGGACACAGATGCTAGTCCAAAATACTTTAGTAAAGTCCACAAAAAGAACGGCTACAAACAGAGCCGGAGGCACGAGAAAACTAACGCACACAGCGTAATAATGCAAAACACAGCAAACACGCACAACAAGTGCGGACTCTCTATCTAATACAAAATAGAGCACTAACTGACTGGAAGCACCAGCTGACAAGGAACAACTACACACAACCACAAGACAGAAACAACGAGAACTTAAAGGACACATAATCAAGACAAAATGAGAAACAGGTGTACCAAAACAGACCAAACCAAACAAACACAGAAACAACGAACGGTGGCAGCTAGTACTCCGGAGACGACGACCGCCGAAGCCTGCCCGAACAAGGAGAAGGAGCAGCCTCGGCCGAAACCGTGACAATAAGGAGCATCCAGACGCTGCACTTGATTAATTTATGAAATTGCTTCTTCCAATTATTGATAAACATGCACCTGTTACGAAACTGACTGTTAGAACTGTTAAGGCTCCATGGAATGATGAGGAATTGAAAAACTGTATGGTTGAAAGAGATGGGGCAAAAGAAGTGGCTAATAGATCTGGCTGCACATCTGACTGGCTGACTTACTGCAAATTGAGAAATGATGTGACTAAACTCAACAACAAAAAAGAAGAAACTGTATTACGAAGCCAAGATCAATGATATATAAAAAACGTTGGAGTACTTTAAATGAAATTATGGGCAGAAAGACAAATTCAACAATAAGATGGCTTATTCATCACGAAACCATTTAATGTTGCCAATTATTTTAATGATTACTTAATTGGCAAAGTGGGCAAACTTATGCAGGAAATGTCAACAACGAACAGTGAGCCATCGTATTCATGCATAAAAAAAACTAATAATGAAAGAAAAGCATTGCAAGTTAGAATTTTGTAAAGTTAGTGTGGGAGAGGTGGAAGAATTATTGTTAACGATCAATAATGACAAACCTCCTGGCATTGACAACTTAGATGGAAAGCTACTAAGGATGGTAGCTGACTCTATAGCCACTCCTATCTGTCATATCTTTAATCAGAGCCTAGAGGAAAGTATTTGTCCTCAGGCCTGGAGGGAAGCCAAAGTAATTCTGCTACCTAAGAGTGGTAAAGTGGCCTTTACTGGTTCTAACAGCAGACCTATAAGCTTGCTGCCAGCTCTTAGCAAACTGTTAGAAATAATTGTGTTTGACCAAATACAATGCTATTTCTCTGTAAACAAATTAACAACATATTTTCAGTATGCTTATAGAGAAGGGCACTCAACATGTACTGCACTGACACCAATGACTGATGATTGGTTGAAAGAAAGTGATAATAAGAAGATTGTGGGAGCTGTACTGTTAGATTTCAGTGCAGCCTTTGATATTATTGACCATAACCTGTTGTTGAAAAAAACGTATGTGTTATGGCTTTTCAACCTCTGCCATGTCGTGGATTCAGAGCTATCTATCTAATAGAACTCAAAAGGGTTTCTTTAATGGAAGCTTCTCTAATGTCAAACAAAACATGTAAAGTATGGTGTACCGCAAGGCAGCTCTCTAGGTCCTCTACTCTTTTCTATTTTTACCAATGACATGCCACTGGCATTAAACAAAGCATGTATGTCCATGTATGCTGATGATTCAACCATATACGCATCAGCAACCACAGCTAATGAAGTCACTGAAACCCTTAACAAATAGTTGCAGTCTGTTTTGGAATGGGTGGCCAGTAATAAACTGGTCCTGAACATCTCTAAAACTAAGAGCATTGTATTTGGTACAAATCATTCCCTAAGTTCTAGACCTCAGCTGAATCTGGTAATGAATGGTGTGGCTGTTGAACAAGTTGAGGAGACTCAATTACTTGGCGTTACCTTAGATTGTAAACTGTCAGGGTAAAAAAATATAGATTGAATGGTTGTAAAGATGGGGAAAGGTCTGTCCGTAATAAAGAGATGCTCTTCTTTTTTGACACCACATTCCAAAAAGCAAATCCTGCAGGCTCTAGTTTTGTCTTATCTTGATTATTGTCCAGTCGTGTGGTTGAGTGCTGCAAGGAAAGACATACAGTGGGGGAAAAAAGTATTTAGTCAGCCACCAATTGTGCAAGTTCTCCCACTTAAAAAGATGAGAGAGGCCTGTAATTTTCATCATAGGTACACGTCAACTATGACAGACAAATTGAGAAAAAAAAATCCAGAAAATCACATTGTAGGATTTTGAATGGATTTATTTGCAAATTATGGTGGAAAATAAGTATTTGGTCACCTACAAACAAGCAAGATTTCTGGCTCTCACAGACCTGTAACTTCTTATTTAAGAGGCTCCTCTGTCCTCCACTCGTTACCTGTATTAATGGCACCTGTTTGAACTTGTTATCAGTATAAAAGACACCTGTCCACAACTTCAAACAGTCACACTCCAAACTCCACTATGGCCAAGACCAAAGAGCTGTCAAAGGACACCAGAAACAAAATTGTATACCTGCACCAGGCTGGGAAGACTGAATCTGCAATAGGTAAGCAGCTTGCTTTGAATAAATCAACTGTGGGAGCAATTATTAGGAAATGGAAGACATACAAGACCACTGATAATCTCCCTCGATCTGGGGCTCCACGCAAGATCTCACCCCGTGGGGTCAAAATGATCACAAGAATGGTGAGCAAAAATCCAAGAACCACACGGGGGGACCTAGTGAATGACCTGCAGAGAGCTGGGACCAAAGTAACAAAGCCTACCATCAGTAACACACTACGCCGCCAGGGACTCAAATCCTGCAGTGCCAGACGTGTCCCCCTGCTTAAGCCAGTACATGTCTAGGCCCGTCTGAAGTTTGCTAGAGTGCATTTGGATGATCCAGAAGAGGATTGGGAGAATGTCATATGGTCAGATGAAACCAAAATATAACTTTTTGGTAAAAACTCAACTCGTCGTGTTTGGAGGACAAAGAATGCTGAGTTGCATCCAAAGAACACCATACCTACTTTGAAGCATGGGGGTGGAAACATCATGCTTTGGGGCTGTTATTCTGCAAAGGGACCAGGACGACTGATCCGTGTAAAGGAAAGAATGAATGGGGCCATGTATCGTGAGATTTTGAGTGAAAACCTCCTTCCATCAGCAAGGGCATTGAAGATGAAACGTGGCTGGGTCTTTCAGCATGACAATGATCCCAAACACACTGCCCGGGCAACGAAGGAGTGGCTTCGTAAGAAGCATTTCAAGGTCCTGGAGTGGCCTAGCCAGTCTCCAGATCTCAACCCCATAGAAAATCTTTGGAGGGGAGTTGAAAGTCTGTGTTGCCCAGCGACAGCCCCAAAACATCACTGCTCTAGAGGAGATCTGCATGGAGGAATGGGCCAAAATACCAGCAACAGTGTGTGAAAACCTTGTGAAGACTTACAGAAAACGTTTGACCTGTGTCATTGCCAACAAAGGGTATATAACAAAGTATTGAGAAACTTTTGTTATTGACCAAATACTTATTTTCCACCATAATTTGCAAATAAATTCATAAAAAATCCTACAATGTGATTTTCTGGATTTTTTTTTCTCATTTTGTCTGCCATAGTTGACGTGTACCTATGATGAAAATTACAGGCCTCTCTCATCTTTTTAAGTGGGAGAACTTGCACAATTGGTGGCTGACTAAATACTTTTTTCCCCCACTGTAGTTAAGCTGCAGCTGGCCCAGAACAGAGCGGCACTTCTTCAATCAATCCAATTTATTTATAAAGCCGTTTTTACATCAGCAGATGTCACAAAGTGCTATTCATTGTAATCAGAGGGCTGATATGAAAACTATGCATTACATTCTCTCTTGGCTAAGAGTTGAGGAGAGACTGACTGCATCACTTCTCCTTTTTATAAGAAACATGAATGTGTTGACAATCCCAAATTGTTTGCAAAGTCAACATACACAAAGCTGTGAGGATATGACAGAGCCAAGTGACTTGGTGTATAGTGAGAATAGGAGAGGGCCTAGAACTGAGCCCTGGGGGACACCAGTGATGAGAGCACGTGGTGCGGAGACAGATTCTCGCCACGCCACTCGGTAGGAGCGACCGGTCAGGTAGGACGCAATCCAAGAGTGAGCCGCGCCGGAGATGCCCAGCTCGGAGAGGGTGGAGAGGAGGATCTGATGGTTCACAGTATCAAAGGCAGCAGACAGGTCTAGAATGACAAGAGCAGAGGAGAGAGAGTTAGCTTTAGCAGTGCGGAGAGCCTCCGTGACACAGAGAAGAGCAGTCTCAGTTGAATGACCAGTCTTGAAACCTGACTGGTTTGGATCAAGAAGGTAATTCTGAGAGAGATAGCAAGAGAGTTGGCTAAAGACAGCACGCTCAAGAGTTTTGGAGAGAAAAGAAAGAAGGGATACTGGTCTGTAGTTGTTGACATCAGAGGGATCGAGTGTTGGTTTTTTGAGAAGGGGTGCAACTCTCGCTCTCTTGAAGACGGAAGGGACACAAGTCGCAAGATTTTATCTGGAGTTAGAGGGGAGAAAGAAGTCAAAGCATAGGGTAGGGCAGTGTGAGCAGGACCAGAAGTGTCATTTGACTTAACAAACGAGGATCGGATGTCGTCAATCTTTTCAAAATGGTTGATGAAGTCATCCACAGAGAGGGAGGAGGGGGGGAGGGGGAGGAGGATTCAGCAGGGAGGAGAAGGTGGCAAAGAGCTTCCTAGGGTTAGAGGCAGATGCTTGGAATTTAGAGTGGTAGAAAGTGGCTTTAGCAGCAGAAACAGATGAAGAAAATGTAGAGAGGAGGGAGTGAAAAGATGTCAGGTCCGCAGGGAGTCTAGTTTTCCTCCATTTCCGTTCGGCTGCCCGGAGCCCTGTTCTGTGAGCTCGCAATGAGTCATCAAGCCACGGAGCAGGAGGGGAGGACCGAGCCGGCCGGGAGGATAGGGGACATAGAGAGTCAAAGGATGCAGAAAGGAAGGAGAGGAGGGTTGAGGAGGCAGAATCAGGAGATTGGAGGGAGAAGGATTGAGCAGAGGGAAGAGATGATAGGATGGAAGAGGAGAGAGTAGCGGGAGAGAGAGAGCGAAGGTTGCGACGGCGCATTACCATCTGAGTAGGGGCAGAGTGAGTAGTGTTGGAGGAGAGCGAGAGAGAAAAGGATACAAAGTAGTGGTTGGAGACATGGAGGGGAGTTGCAGTGAGATTAGTAGAAGAACAGCATCTAGTAAAGATGAGGTCAAGCGTATTTCCTGCCTTGTGAGTAGGGGGGGACGGTGAGAGGGTGAGGTCAAAAGAGGAGAGGAGTGGAAAGAAGGAGGCAGAGAGAAATGAGTCAAAGGTAGACGTAGGGAGGTTGAAGTCACCCAGAACTGTGAGAGGTGAGCCATCCTCAGGAAAGGAATGTATCAAGGCATCAAGCTCATTGATGAACTCTCCAAGGGAACCTGGAGGGCGATAAATGACAAGGATGTTAAGCTTGAATGGGCTAGTGACTGTGACAGCATGGAATTCAAATGAGGAGATAGACAGATGGGTCAGGGGAAAAAGAGAGATTGTCCACTTGGGAGAGATGAGGATTCCTGTGCCACCACCCCGCTGACCAGATTCTCTCGGGGTATGCGAGAACACATGGTCAGACGAGGAGAGAGCAGTAGGAGTAGCAGTGTTTTCAGTGGTAATCCATGTTTCTGTCAGCGCCAAGAAGTCGAGGGACTGGAGGGTAGCATATGCTGAGATGAACTCTGCCTTGTTGGCAGCAGAATGGCAGTTCCAGAGGCTGCCTGAGACCTGGAACTCCACGTGGGTGGTGCGTGCAGGGACCACCAGGTTAGAGAGGCAGCAGCCACACGGTGTGAGGCGTTTGTATAGCCTGTGCGGAGAGGAGAGAACAGGGATAGGCAGAGGCATAGTTGACAGGCTACAGAAAATGGCTACAATAATGCAAAGGAGATCGGAATGAAATGAACTAAACATCTGGGAAAGGAGAGAGCGGGGCCTCCTTCACTTACGTTTCACTGAAACACCCAAATATAACTCTCCCAACTTCCACCTCAGAAACTATAATTGTTGTAAACTACAGCGGTTCAATGTTTTCTAGGAATAGACTAACTTAGTTTATTCAGCTAGCTAACTTGGTACAGTATTCTTCCATGAAAATCGTCCAGGGCACCTAGTCATATGACGCCACAGCCAACTAGCATGCCGGACTCCAACAACACGGTTTAGCACCAATACTCGGCCACAACAAACCACCAGTGTGTCAACACGCCAAGCAGATCATTCGTGTCCGTGTCTAACGTTGTGGGTTAGTCCCGACAGCTTGAGCGAGTCCATCGTCAACTTATTCAGCCAGTTAGTTAGCTAGAATAGTTAGCATACTAGCTAGCCATTGCTTTCAGGCAAAGAAGAAACCCCTCCTCCCACGCCACGAATGCACAGAGAGAGCCAAGCTAATGTTAACTTGTCACCCATGTCCCGAATTCCCTTGAACGACTCTGGCTACCAGTATGTAAAAACAAAACACAAATGTAGGTTATAACTTACCCCTAGCAGCTACTGTTAGCTAGCCAAGTGCAAAGCTAGCCACTGAATTGACTCAGCCAGTTCGCGTCTGTTCGCTAGGTCGTTCCAGCCATTGTTTAGTAGCTATCCAGGTAGCAACAAGCTAGCTAAATTTCAAGCACAGTAGCCACTTACTACCTAACGTTAACGCTTCAGACAATGAGGTTAGAAAAACAGCTGAATGGTAGGCATTATTGTATGTATTTATTGTAGGCAGCCAGCTGGCGTAATTACAGGTACTCTCAGGCTTGAAACAACTATCCACAGTTGCAAATAGTTACCAGTAGCTACCCGCCAGCCAGTCCAGGTAGTGGGTTAGCTAGCTTCGTGCTTCACCGGGCTCAGTCGAATACAATAATAACCTACAATAATTACATACAACAACCCACGATAACTACCTACAATACCTAACTACAATCTAAATACATAGTTTAAGCTTTACTCGACAAAGCCCAAACTATGTATATAAGCCATATAAGCCAAGCTTACCTCCCGCCAGAGAGAGACACAACCTCACCCGACGACGACCTTGATCAACACACTTACCCCACTCTGTTCCATCTCATATTGCTCAAATAAACAGCAAACCTGGTTTCAAAAAACAGATAAAGCAACACCTCACGGCACAACGCCTCTCCCCTATTTGATCTAGACAGTTTGTGTGTACAGTACCAGTCAAAAGTTTGGACACACCTACTCATTCAAGGGTTTTTCTTAATTTTTTACTATTTTCTACATTGTGAAGACATCAAAACTATGAAATAACATGTAGTAACCAAAAAAGTGTTAAAAAAATCAAAATATATTTTATATTTGAGATTCTTCAAAGTAGCCACACTTTGCCTTGATGACAGCTTTGCACACTCTTGGCATTCTCTCAACCAGCTTCACCTGGAATGCTTTTCCAACAGTCTTGAAGGAGTTCCCACATATGCTGAGCACTTGTTGGCTGCTTTTCCTTCACTCTGCCGTCCGACTCATCCCAAACCATCTCAATTGGGTTGAGGTCGGGGGATTGTGGAGGCCAGGTCATCTGATGCAGCACTCCATCGCTCTCCTTCTTGGTAAAATAGCCCTTACACAGCCTGGAGGTGTGTTGGGTCATTGTCCTGTTGAAAAACAAATGATAGTCCCACTAAGCCCAAACCAGATGTGATGGCGTATCGCTGCAGAATGCTGTGGTAGCCATGCTGGTTAAGTGTGCCTTGAATTCTAAATAAATCACTGACAGTGTCCCCAGCAAAGCACCCCCACACCATAACACCTCCTCCTCCATGCTTTACGGTGGGAACTATACATGCAGAGATCATCCGTTCACCCACACCGCATCTCACAAAGACACGCCGGTTGGAATCAAAAATCTCCAATTTGGACCGAATTTCCACCGGTCTAATGTCCATTGCTCGTGTTTCTTGGCCCAAGCAGGTCTTTTCTTCTTATTGGTGTCCTTTGGTAGGGGTTTCTTTGCAGCAATTCGACCATGAAGGCCTGATTCACACAGTCCCCTCTGAACAGTTGATGTTGAGATGCATTTATTTGGGCTGCAATATCTGAGGCTGGTAACTCTACTGAACTTATCCTCTGCAGCAGAGGTAACTCTGGGTCTTCCATTCCTGTGGCGGTCCTTATGAGAGCCAATTTCATCATAGCGCTTGAAGGTTTTTGCGACTGCACTTGAAGAAACTTTCAAAGTTCTTGAAATTTTCCGTATTGACTGACCTTGTCTTAAAGTAATGATGGACTGTTGTTTCTCTTTGCTTATTTGAGCTGTTCTTGCCATAATATGGACTTGGTCTTTTACCAAATAGGTCCATCTTCTTCTGTATACCCCACCCCCCTACCTTGTCACAACACAACTGATTGGCTCAAACACATTAATAAGGAAATAAATTCCACAAATTAACTTTTAAGAAGGCACACCTGTTAATTGAAATGCATTCCAGGTGACTAACTCATGAAGCTGGATGAGAGAATGCCAAGAGTGTGCAAAGCTGTCATCAAGGCAAAGGGTGGCTATTTGAAGAATCTCAAATATAAAATATATTTTGATTTGTTTAACACTTTTTTGGTTACTACATGATTCCATATGTGTTAATTCATAGTTTCAATGTCTTCACTATTATTCTACAATGTAAAACATAGTACAAAATTATGAAAAACCCTTGAATGAGTAGGTGTGTCCAAACTTTTGACTGGTAGTGTATGTATTGGTATTGATATGTCGGCTACGTGTGCCTTTTTAAAAATTGTATTTTTTATTGATGTAGTTCTGTCCTTGAGCTGTTCTTGTCTATTAATGTTCTGTATTATGTCATGTTTCATGTTTTGTGTGGACCCCAGGAAGAGTAGCTGCTGCTTTTGCAACAGCTAATGGAGATCCTAATAAAATACCAAAACAAGACATTTAAAGCCCCTAAGGTCCCCCCTAATGGTTTAGCTATTATGACCTCTCTATGGAAAGATGAGAGTCTCACGAACACGATGGTGTTCTCCATTCTGTAACGGTGATATTTCCGTTTTTTAATTTTTAATGCACTGTATCTCTCAGATATAGGACAGACACTTCAGAACAACTTTTGGGGGGACTATCTGTTGTTCCATGCGTTTGTATGGGCTAATAGCAGTAAGGCCAAAAGTAATTTTTCATCAAATAATTTGTTTATATATTTTTTTGATACTTCAAGGGGTCTTAAAATTCTAAATCAAATAGCTAAAATGGTCCTTGGTATGACCTTGTTAAAACAATTCCATATTGCTTAGTAGAATGCCCCTCCCCCAGCTTAGACAGGAGTTATGGGTAAAAAAAATACTTACTAGTCGCCAAAGTGATGTAGTGTATGTGACAGAATATTGCATAAAACTGCAGGTGATAGTGTTTCACATAAGGATTATAAATTTATCCATAATGTTAATACTCTACAAATAATACCAATTTACATCACTGTTCATTATTGGTCTAAAAGGCAGTTTTATAGAAACGTGCAATAAAGCTTAATAGTGACAGCTTATGAAAAGAAAATTATTTTTTGCATAAAGAGTAAAAATAGACAGCATCTTAAATGTCTCAGAGAGGAAAAACGACTTCCAATCATTCATTAGGCTTCAAGACGTTCTGGGAAGGAAAAACAAGAAATTACAGGGTTTCCATAGCAACCGCACAGAAATGGAAAGGCCAGCATGTGGGGATTGATTACATTTGGAAACTGGTGGATAATTTTGTTCACAGAATATATTGTTGGTCTTTCTCTTCTTTAACAACTTAAAATATTAACATATTAAGAAATGAAAACTGTTTTACGTTATTCCAGTGATTAAACCAGCCTTATATAGATGACCATAACAAATATATTATCATTATCATCCAACTCAAACCAATGTTTACCCATTATCCTGCCTGGAACTGCAAAACAGCCTGCCAAGTCTACACTAACTAACTAAAAAACCACCCAATGTCAATTAAATTCCCACCTTTAGAGGTTGAACACAAACTTAAAGTGCTACTAGATGGGAACTTGTGTGGGGTCCTGCTGTTATTACTGATGTTAGTGTGTGGGGCTCGTCTGGTACTATTGATCTCAGCTCCTTTGTCATGGCTCAACGTAGCTTGTCTATAATCAATGAGACTGAACTGTCTGTGCATGCTTCAATCCCTCTCGAGGCCTGCCAAGACTGGTTTCCCTGCTGTCTTGGGAATAGTTTTTCAAAGCACAATCATTCTATCATTCTAGATCTCTAGTCCAAAGTGCATAAATAAATATCCCTTTACAATCTCTGAGTTTTACTGCTCAGAGATATGGTTACTAACGAGAGCTGATAAACACTGTTTACGCTCCTGATGGGACAATTATAGGAATTATAGGAATTAGACAGAGCAACCTCACACTTTCTGACTTTATCTGGAAAGTTCCACTAGTCAGAAGCCCAAGAAGTCAAATCAGAAACTAAAAATAATGTGGTAAAAAAAAGAAGCCTTTCGTGAACTAACATTTGCACTTGATTCTTTTCCCTATTACTAGCTCGGACTTTGCTGATAGCTACTTTATTGAGGAAACGTACTTACTATGACTGTTATATGTGGTTGTCCCACCTAGCTGTTTTAAGATTAATGCACTAACTGTAAGTCTCTCTGGATACGAGCGTCTGCTGAATTACTTAAATGTAAATATTAGAATGTGATAAGGAAGGAACGCAAAAAAAAACAAAAAACATTGTAAAGTGGTTATCCCACTGGCTATAAGGTGAATGCACCAATTTGTAAGTCGCTCTGGATAAGAGCGTCTGCTAAATGACGTAAATGTAAATGTAAATGTAACGCAGATTCCTTACAGATTTACGTCTGAGGACTACTTTAAAGAAGCTGTGATGGTTCCATTCAAATACGTTACTGGGAATCTGAGTGGTGCAGTGGTCTAAGGGACTGCATCTCAGTGCTTGAGGCGTCACTACAGACCCCCTGGTTCGATTCCAGGCTTTATCACAACTGGCCGTGATTGGGAGTCCCATAGGGCGGCGCACAATTGGCCCAGCGTTGTCCGGGTTTGGCCGGTGTAAGCCGTCATTGTAAATAAGAATTTGTTCTTAACTGACTTGCCTAGTTAAATTAAAATAAAAATAGCTTTTAAGATATGTTTTTAATTATCTGCATAGGAAATGTTGAATTTGAAATACTACAAGTCTGCCACTGGGAATTGTGGTCAATAAACACAGGGCGAGACTATTTCTGTCGACTACGAGTCGAGGTATAGCCAAAATAAATCTAGGTAGAGTTGCGGCTATTGTGATCAATAAGCCTATGTACAGTTGAAGTCGGAAGTTTACATACACCTTAGCCAAATACATTTAAAACTCACTCTTTCAACATTTCTGATATTTAATCATAGTAAAAGTTCCCTGTCTTAGGTCAGTTAGGATCACCACTTTATTTTAAGAATGTGAAATGTCAGAAGGATGAACCAGACTTGTGGAGGTCTACAAAAAAAATCTGAGGTCTTGGCTGATTTCTTTTGATTTTCCCATGATGTCAAGCAAAGAGGCACTGAGTTTGAAGGTAGGCCTTGAAATACATCCACAGGTACACCTCCAATTGTCTCAACTGATGTCAATTCGCCTATCAGAAGCTTCTAAAGCCAATTTTCCAAGCTGTTTAAAGGCACAGTCAACTTAGTGTATGTAAACTTCTGACCCACTGGAATTGTGATACACTGAATTAGAAGTGAAATAATCTGTCTGTAAACAATTGTTGGAAAAATGACTTGTGTCATGCACAAAGTAGATGTCCTAACTGACTTGCCAAAACTATAGTTTGTTAACAAGAAATTAGTGGAGTGGTTGAAAAACGAGTTTTAATGACTCCAACCTAAGTGTATGTAAACTTCCGACTTCAACTGTATTTTCACATACATTGAACTGACATGCCATTGTTTCCCCTCAGATTTTGTTCAGCAGTGGTGTCAAGGGTAGAGTGCATTGCTACTAGTGTTGCAATGACATGCTAGATGTTCCCACAGAATTCCAAACATTGAGCCAATGACTATTCTTTTAAAAGCGCGTCTCGGCAGAAATATACACTACCAGTCAAAAGTTTGGACACACCTACTCATTCAAGGGTTTTTATATTTTTTATATTGTAGAATAATCATCAAAACTATGAAATAACACATATGGAATCATGTAGTAACCCAAAAAGTGTTAAACAAACCAAAATATATTTTGTATTTGAGATTCTTCAAATAGCCAACCTTTGCCTTGATGACAGCTTTGCACACTCTTGGCATTCTCTCAACCAGCTTCATAAGGTAGTCACCTGGAATGCATTTCAAGTAACAGGTGTGCCTTCTTAAAAGTTAATTTGTTTAATTTCTTTCCTTCTGAATGCGTTTAAGCCAATCAGTTGTGTTGTGACAAGGTAGGGGGGTATACAGAAGACAGCCCTATTTGGTAAAATGCCAAGTCCATATTATGGCAAGAACAGCACAAATAAGCAAAGAGAAATGACAGTCCATCATTACTTTAAGACATGAAGGTCAGTCAATATGGACAATTTCAAGAACTTTGAAAGTTTCTTCAAGTGCAGTCACAAAAACCATCAAGCGCTATGATGAAACTGGCTCTCATGTGGACCGCCACAGGAATGGAAGACCCAGAGTTACCTTTGATGTAGAGGATAAGTTCATTAGAGATACCAGCCTCAGAAATTGCAGCCCAAATAAGTGCTTCACAGAGTTCAAGTCACAGACGCATCTCAACATCAACTGTTCAGAGGGGACTGTTTGAATCAGGCCTTCATGGTCGAATTGCTGAAAAGAAACCACTACTAAAGGACACCAATAAGAAGAGGAGACCTGCTTGGGCCAAGAAACACGAGCAATGGACTTTAGAGACCGGTGGATATTTGTCCTTTGGTCTGGAGTCCAAATTTGAGATTTTTGGTTCCAACCGTCGTGTCTTTGTGAGACGCGGTGTGGGTGAACAGATGATCTCCGCATGTGTAGTTCCCACCGTAAAGCATGGATGTGTTATGGTGTGGGGGTGCTTTGCTGGTGACACTGTCTGTGATTTATTTAGAATTCAATGTGTTAGTTCATAGTTTTGATGTCTTCACTATTATTCTACAATGTAGAAAATAGTAAAAATAAAGAATAACCCTTGAATGAGTAGGTGTGCCAAAACTTTTGACTGGTAATGTATATACAAAAATATATATACAAAAATTATATATTTCGGAAACACTGCATAGTCCTGCAGTGAGAGTAACCTCTGACCTTAGTCAATAGCTATAGCAAGCAGACCAGGGGCAGAGCGATCAAGGTTGACATGGAAGACCTCCTGTCACTCAGCATCAACATAAACAATGACTCCTCTCCTCTTCACCAACATCACTCATTATTTTTTGTGTCAACATTACCGCAATGATGCCTTTGGAAACAGTCAATCAAGTATCTGGGGCTTGTTTGTCCCTTAAAGACATGCTCTGGAACATTGGCGACTAATAAGTATTTTTTTAACTTCCCGCTTTGGGCTGGATGTGTCAATGTGTAGTTCATGCATAATCTAAGGGCAGAATTACAGTCTTACCTCAATTAGCCATGAAATCCCTAGTTTGAAAGCAAAAAATTTTTTTGGGAAGCTCTGCTGTGCCATTTTCCCTAAATGTTCCCCCACGTGGGCCAGTCCCCTAGTAATTTGAGTTCAACCAATGAGCTTCAGCCCCTCGCCATATGAGTGACAGATAGCAAGATGCACATGATGCACTCACAGTAGAGCGAGAGCAATGATGTGATACTCGTGACGTAGTACACAATTTTCAGGGACCACTTTTGGCTCATAAGCGCTCATTTCAGAACTACTGGCTAAAAAGTATACAAAAGTACCGAAGAATCCCTTTAATAGACTATTAAATGATGATTAATGTAACAGTAACATAAGGATTCCAATAAACTGTACAAGATGGAAACTAGGCTACAATGTCCGTCTTTGTCTTGTCAACAGATTTAATCTTGAATGACTGGCCAATTGCCTTCATGTCTTAATAATAAACTACATAAACTATTTTGACTCTGGAAAAGAAAGATGCAATCCTGCAAGCTTCATGTCTGGTCCTCTTCTGCAATGGTGCTTGATGACATCCTCTGTCAGGAACCACATTCTTCATTGTAATGAAAGCACTTATGCAGATGGAAGACAGCAGGAGCCCTGCAGTCATCCTTCTCAAACTTAATGAAAGTTAGCATGCAATAATGGGATGACAAAACAAATCCCCATACATTCTCCTCAGCCTGCCAGGCAGTGAGGTTTGAAGAAGCCTCCAGGCAGAAAACCATCCCAAGCTGATACCATAACAAATGGAGCAGGTGCCAAAGTGCAGGCTCTGTATACCTGACCACAGAGGGAAACCTGAAACCTGTGTGTGTGTGTGTGTGTGTGTGTGTTTAACTATTCTTGTGGGGACCAGAAGTCTACTAAATGATGTAAATGTAAGATAGTAAACAAACAAAAGTTGGACCAACTGGTGACATTTTCTTAGTCCCTACAAGGTCAAATGCTATTTTTAGGGGGTTTAGGGTTAAGGTTAGAATTACATTAAGGGCTAGGGTTAGTTTTAGGGTTAGGGGTTAGGTTTAGGGTTAGGTTTTTGGGTTAAGGTTAGGGTTAGGGTTATGGAAAATAGGATTTTGAATGGGACTGAATTGTGTGTCCCCACAAGGTTAGCTGTGTGTTTGTGTGTGAGAGAGGGAGAGGCCAAAGGTGAAGGTTCTAAACTAGCTAGAGTGAAAGTGAGAGTAAAATAGTGTGAGTGTTGTGAAATTGACAGACAGAGGAGCAAAACACAATGGCAGGTATCACCAGAGGACACAATTCTCAGAAAACAGGTTTAAAGCTGAATCGTTGTTAAGTATTTTGTAAATAACAGACACCTTTAGTCAGAACTAACTGATCTAACAGCTTGGGATGATGACTCATAAGAGGGCTGCTGTTAGAAAAACCCCATTGATGTTCCCTTAGAGGAAGGACACTTATAATAGTAACTGTACTACATGTGGTCATTACGAGACAGCATCCAAGATGGCTTCATTTTATAGCATGTTACAGAGAACATAACTGAACCATACAGGGCAGAAGTGCCAGTAAAAGGTTTTGCAGCCAAATCCAGCTATCAACCAGGGAGGGAGATGCAGAGCTTTGCCATCCAGTTACCTCCTAAAGTTTCATTCTGAACACACACCGTGTTTCCCACTTCAGATCAGAATAAGAAGCCTGTCTCTCCCAGTGGGCAGCGCACAGCAGCACACATTAAAGAGAGTGTTTCACAGGCTGCCGGTCTAAGGGGAGAAGAGTGGGAGAGAGGAGTAGCGATCACACAGAGATGAGAGGTGTGAAGAGCAGGAGGTGGTCCAAGGGAGACGCATTCGCACATGCTCATATATCTGAGGAGCTATAGATACAGGCAGGTTTACAGTAACAGATATGTAAACATACCAATTACAGTAGCCTACACGGTGAACTGTATCGATCTCTGGTTTGAAACTTCTCATTACCAATGCATAAGGTAGAACTCAGTTCAAAATGGCATAAGAGAGGCATCATCTGGACTGAATCTCAACATTTCATTGAATAATGGGCACTTACAGAATATTAGAAACTGAACGAACGTAACCATACAATCCAGTGGTACTCATGAAAGCATAGAAATAAAAGGAACTACTATACATGTCAATGCAGCGCAGAGCTGAATGAGCGTCTGTGTCTCTAGGAGGGCGGCTACATTTCCCTCCAGCTATACCTGGGCCAGGCTCTGGGTCAGCCTGCGATAGCGTTCCACACCCACCAGGGGGCTCAACCTCCTCCTCCTCCTCCTCCTCCTCTCCCTGTTCCTCTGCCACTCCTCCCTGCACCTCTCCCTGTTCCTCTGCCACTCCTCCCTGCACCTCTCCCTGTTCCTCTGCCACTCCTCCCTGCACCTCTCCCTGTCCCTCTGCCACTCCTCCCTGTACCTCTCCCAGTTCCTCTGCCACTCCTCCCTGCTCCTCTCCCTGTTCCTCTGCCACTCCTCCTTGCACCTCTCCCTGTTCCTCTGCCACTCCTCCCTGCACCTCTCCCTGTTCCTCTGCCACTCCTCCCTGTTCCTCTGCCACTCCTCCCTGCTCCTCTCCCTGTTCCTCTGCCACTCCTCCCTGTTCCTCTGCCACTCCTCCCTATTCCTCTGCCACTCCTCCCTGTTCCTCTCCCTGTACCTCTGCCACTCCTCCCTGCTCCTCTCCCTGTTCCTCTGCCACTCCTCCCTGCTCCTCTCCCTGTTCCTCTGCCACTCCTCCCTGCTCCTCTCCCTGTTCCTCTGCCACTCCTCCCTGCTCCTCTCCCTGTTCCTCTGCCACTCCTCCCTGCACCTCTCGCTGTTCCTCTGCCACTCCTCCCTGCACCTCTTGAGTCCCTATGCAGAGCCTGGATCAGGGGGCTCGATGTTTCTCATTCCGCTACTCTTCCTCCTCTCCTTCTCAGTCTCCCCCTCGCCAAGGAGCAGAGACGATCTTCGTACTGGGTGACTTCAAGTGGGGCGGTCGGGGAGCCAGAAGATCCCTGTCGGTGGACGTAATGGAGCATGACAGCGCATTTGACACTGCCAGAGGTCAGCAGAGGGGTCAGGTCAGTCACAGCGGTCACTGCCAGTCTGTGTCTGTCTGTGTCACAGGCTCCACTGGCACCGTCTCGCCTGCTCCTCTTGGCCGCAGGCTCTGGGTGAGAGCAGGGAGATGGGGTCTTGGTGTGGGGGGGGGCTGGGTGTGGGGAACCAGGACGCTTGGCTGTGGGTCTGGATGACCGTGGGCGCCTGGCACTGGCCTGCCTATGTCAGGATGGATAAAGTCACACTCTCCGCTGAGCTGGAACAAAAATATATAACACGTCAGGAACAATCACTTGGACACGGTAGGCTGCTGCACAGGGAATCAATTACATTTAGCATTCATGAAGTGAGTGAGCTAGTGAGTGCCAGCAGCATACCACCCTGCATCCGACTGCTGGCTTGCCTCTGAAACTAAGCAGGGTTGGTCCTGTTCAGTCCCTGGATGGGAGACCAGATGCTGCTGGAAGTGGAGTGGGAGGGCCAGTAGGAGGCACTCTTTCCTTTGGTCTAAAAATATATATATCCCAATGCCCCAGGGTAGTGATTGGGGACATTGCCCTGTGTAGGGTGCCGTCTTTTGGATGGGATGTTAAACGGGTGTCCTGACACAGTGGTCACTAAAGATCCCATGGCACTTATCGTAAGAGTAGGGGTGCTAACCCCGGTGTCCTGGCTAAATTCCCAATCTGGCCCTCATACCATCATGGCCACCTAATCATCCCCAGCTTTAAATTGGCTCATTCATCCCCTGTAACTATTCCCCAGGTCGTTGCTATAAATGAGAATGTGTTCTCAGTCAACTTAAGGGATAAATGAGTAAATTAAAGAACAAACAGATGAGTCTGGAGAGCCTATGTGCTACTTGAGCTGTACCAGTGTGCTGTTAACCTGCAGCAGCACTGAGGGCCCCCAAGCAATTCCATCATAAAGATGATACTCTCAAGACATGTGCCCAAGTTAAACCAGGTGGAGCAACTTGGACTCTTGATTGGTCTGCGCTTCCACAGAATCAGCTCCGAGAGCTATTGGAGAGTGTGTTGCCATGGTGACCAGACAGGCATGTGGCTGCTGTGGAGTAATTTCTCAGAAAGTCTGGAGTTATCGCCTGAGAGAGACTGCCGCTTAACAGTAGCTCTTCTATGCTGTGGAAGGTGAGACATTATTGACGTCTTGCTTTGAGTGCACTTCACAGGGATAAACAGCGTTTGATGTTAGGTTTGTTTGCTATATATCCTCATCAATGCAATGATCAAAGTTGTGATATTGAGACAAATGTCCAGAGGGGAAACATTCTCCTTCAGGTGTGATTTAAGTGAGTGGTTTTTAAGATTAATATTCTGGTAATTTTTTCTGGCTTTTGATTTGGGGAATTGCTCTCGTTGGTAGATAAAGAAATCTGGTCAGACACCAGCTGTGGGATCTAACAGCTGGTAAGTGGCACTCACCAGGCAGGAACCATGGTTGACTGAACCCCATTAACACATACAATCATTATATTAACACTGCCGCTATCATTACCATAGACATGCCCTCAGCTCCATAACATTAACAAGATATAATGAAGATTTGAAGCGTCACAATTCAATATTAACACGTGATGTTCAATGACGCGTAACTGAGGAAAATAAGACATTTGGGATGCAATGTTCATAGGGCTCACAAACAAGCTCACCTGAAAGTGAAAATATCCATGATATAATAGAGATAAGTATTTTTACATGGTTCTCTCTGTGGTTAGTTTCACATCCACAATCAAGCGGTCTTCAATGACGCGGTGGCAAAGCTTGTCCACTAGAGGTGGTGGCAACACTGGTTTGAATATCTTAAAGCACGATCAGGCCTTAATGGCCATGTACTCTTATAATCTCCACCCGGCACAGCCAGAAGTGGACTGGCCACCCCTCAGATCCTGGTTCCTCTCTAGGTTTCTTCCTAGGTTCCTGCCTTTCTAGGGAGTTTTTCCTAGGCACCGTGCATCTACATCTGCATTGCTTGCTGTTTGGGGTTTTGGCTGGGTTTCTGTATAAGCACTTTGCGACATCTGCTGATGTAAAAAGGGCTTTATAAATACATTTGATTGATTGATTGTATAACCTGCATCTTCTAATCCGTGGCCTCGTCCTCTGACTTGTCGTCCTCCTCCCATAGAGACACAAGTCCTTCCTGTTAGAGAGGATCAGAGACTACCATCAACACCAATATGATAACAGTTACTTACATCTAAATGGCATATATTGAATGGTATGAAAGATCATGATAATGTAAGAAAGATAAGCGTGACTAGGCCATTGACAATCACCTGCTCTGTCTGGGTAAGAACGTGTTCTCTTCCTGAGACCACATCTGTGAGGGCTTGGACTGACTGGCGTAGAACCCTCTCCTTCACATCTCTGAAGATCCTGGTGCGAGGTCAAGCCAATCTATAGATACACAACAGAGGGGGAAATATCAACAACAACATGTTTGATAAACTGGAATATCGTTGCATCTGGACAATAGACTCCAAACATGACAACTGTTTAATCATTTACACGTTGTTCTCATTAGTACCCAAATACACAACTATAGAATAACAGCTGTGATGTTGTTCTCTTTAATGTAACAATATACCGGAAGTCTGGCCTGTAGAGCTTCAATAGTTAAGAGGTAGTTCTCCTGAGCTGTATCAGATGTGTTCCGTCCTTCACTGCTCTCCTGTCCATGCTGAAACATACAACAATCTTCACACATCAGAACTGGATTATAAGTGGGGTGTTATAAGACTGGTAAAGAAGAACAAAATAGTACAGCGTCTCACAGAATAGGTTGTCCCGCAGAGATCTGTGATGAGGTATTGATCAACTGGACCCACAGGAGGGCTCTGGCTTCCAAAGACCAGCAGCATCTGATCTGTTCCACAGCCCACAAAGTAATCCACATTGATGGAGCTCACACCTGACCAGCATGATGCTACCTGAGGGAGACAGAGCAGGGCCATGAGAATTATACAGTTTTACACAGTAAGCAATGTGCATGATGATCACACAAAATAGCATTCCAATACCTGAAAAGTACCTTTCCATACTGCATAGACATGTCCATGGTTGAAAGAGATGGCAAACAGACATCCATTCCGTCCAGTGTTGACCATTTGAATGTGTTGAGGTTCTTCAAAAGGGAACCCGGCATACCTCTCTGGGAATGCCATTCTCAAACTACATCAATTGCTTTTTACTGGTCGCTGCCACCAGTTGATTTCGACACACTGTTCAGTGAGATCACAAATACACACTGTGTGATGGAACTATAGGCATGAGGTAAGATCAGAGTGCTGTTAAATACTTGTCCGTCCTCTACAAAATACCCCAGGGTTTTGCTCCCCCCTGGAGAGTCCAACTGATCATTCAGGAATTCTTTGGATAGTGTTTGGGAACCTAGTATGAATATTTTCCTTTTGTTGAGGGGATCCTCACCAATAAAGTTCAGAGAGAGCTTGATAGGCATTTGACTAACTTCACCTGCTTACAGGGAAATGTAAAAGACAACACCTTCATGGCTCCATATAACAGTAGGGCCCTGCAAGACAGTAACATTGTCTTTCATCTGGTATGGTAGTTTAAACTCCATATGTGTCTCTAATCTATTTGACCTGCTCAGAGTGAGAAGCCAGTAAAATACATGGTGAAGTGACCGTTTCCCACATGTAGGGCAAAGGTGCATGCCACTATATCAACATCTGATTAACTCTTTCTGTTGATAACAGCCATATTACCACCATCCCCCCTTGTAATATCCCCCCTTGAGAAAGGGGGGATGTGGTCCTCTGTAGCTCAGCTGGTAGAGCACGGCGCTTGTAACGCCAAGGTAGTGGGTTCGATCCCCGGGACCACCAATACACAAAAATGTATGCTTTGGATAAAAGCGTCTGCTAAATGGCATATTATTATTATTATTATTAGAAAGTGCAGCCATCCCGTTGAAATGTCAGTCTGCTGAAGGCCAGTTCTGATCCTCTTCGACTTTCGCCATCTCTGGGAATGGAGCGTTTGCACTGAAATGTGAGAATGTCACCACGGAAGGAAAGTAATTTCATGTGTCGGCTGGGACTGACTTGTGTCATTGTGGTACTATTACCGCGTTCAAGTGCTAGTCAGAACTAGGACAATCGGAAATGTTCGACTTGCTAATGGTTAGTAGTTACACACGTGCCGCGTTCAACCAATTAGCAAGTCGGACATTTCCGGGTTTCCTAGTTCCGAGTAGCACGTGGACCGTGGCTGAACGGCTCAGCTGCTGACGGTAACTAACGTTAGCCAACTAGCTAGCGAATTTATTAACTTGCACTAAGCCCGAACAAACATGTAGTTAGGTAACTAGATACGTGATTTAGCTATAAAAAATTAGAACAGATGATGTTTACCCACACAGAGTGATTGGGCAACAGTTTGTCCAATACTTAGCTATCAAACATAACTGCTCAAAAGTGAAAACAACACGCCAGCAGGCTGGGTGCGCTCGATTCATGTCGCCAGTGTGGAAGACGTGAAGTTATTTTGATGGGCAACACTCAAAATGGGTCATATACGTTTAAATGGTTATAAAGCTATAAATATATAACCGTATAACTTTTTATAATATTATAAGTCTCATATAAGGCTTTACTCTGCAACTACTTTTGCTCAGTATTTGCCGCTCATCCGGGTATCCGGAGCAGCACATAACGGGATAGCCAGTCTTGTCGGCGACAACAGTACCATTTTTGTCATCAACGCTTACGTTGATAAATATTTAAATAAACCATGAATGTTCTTTACATTTGATTGAATGGACCTGAGATATCTTATTTTTATGTATCACTTTGATGATCTAGCCAAGAGCCAAAATGGCAATACAAGGGCAACAGCTTCATACACTAGAACTGATTCATCCGTCAACTTCAATGTACCCACACTAGCCAGAACAGCAGAGTCACTTGAACATGGCGGAAGTTGGGCAGTTCGAAACAGAGCAGGTAGCCCACCAGTTTATTTTTTTAGCAATAATACATACATTTTGCTAGGCATTTTGTTATGAAAAAAATGCGTTCATTACACAATGCTAACTTATCTCTCTTATACAACAGGACATTGAGAAGAAGATTTTGGAGACGAGACAGAAGTTCAAGAATGAGTACATCCAAGGACAAGGTAAGTTCATGCTAACAGGCTAGTTAGGTAGCAAAATAACATTTTCAACAACATCCCCATGATCTAGCTAGTTAGCTACTGTAACAGCTAGCTAGCTGTTAGCTAAAAGCCAGATATCATGGGCTGTTCGTTTTGAGTCCATCCACCTAGCTATTTTTACTTAGTTAGCGCAACAAAGTATCATCCTCATAGCTACCAGTCAGTTGTCTGACATATTGTTCTGATACATTAATGAATGGATGAAAAAGTATTATTAGTTTTCCTTCTGGCAGTGACATGACATATTTCTGTTCACACCATGATTATGATCTAAACTACGTTTTTTTGTAATAGAAAAACCTGTTATTTTGAGTAGCCTACTTGGTGTAGACTTTAAAGCCATACTAAATGCCTTTCACTTCCCTGATAAGCATTGTTGAGAGACCAATCCATCTTTGAAAGAACACTTGTTTCCTAAACAATCTTTATATTGGTAGCTACATGTCAGCATTTTCCTAAATGAGGTAGCTGAAGGCAGCCTTGTTTTGTAAATGGGGCTAAATGCTGTCTTCACACTATGGTTGGGTCTTGTCGTAAAAGGTTAGAAGCAACAAACTCATAGGTGCTGTAAGTGTTGTTGTTGTACACAATCAGTCAAAAGTTTGGACACGAACTCATTCAAGGGTTTCTCTTTAGTTTTACAATTTTTTACATTGTAGAATAATAGTGAAGACATCAAAACTATGAAATAACACATATGGAATCATGTAGTAACCAAAAAAGTGTTAAACACATCAAAATACATTTTATATTTTATATTCTTCAAATAGCCACCCTTTGCCTTGACAGCTTTGCACACTCTTGGCATTCTCTCAACCAGCTTCATGAGGTAGTCACCTGGAATGCATTTCAATTAACAGGTGTGCCGCCTTAAAAGTTAATTTGTGGAATTTCTTTCCTTCTTAATGCGTTTGAGGCAATCAGTTATGTTGTGACAAGGTAGGGGGGGTATACAGAAGATATCCCTATTTGGTAAAATACCAAGTCCATATTATGGCAAGAACAGCTCAAATAAGCAAAGAGAAACGACAGTCCATCATTACTTTATGACATGAAGGTCAGTCAATACGGAACATTTCAAGAACTTTGAAAGTTTCTTCAAGTGCAGTCGCAAAAACCATCAAGCGCTATGATGAAACTGGCTCTCATGAGGACCACCACAGGAATGGAAGACCCAGAGTTACCTCTGCTGCAGAGGATAAGTTCAGTAGAGTTACCAGCCTCAGAAATTGCAGCCCAAATAAATACTTCAGAGTTCAAGTCACAGACACATCTCAACATCAACTGTTCAGAGGGGACTGTGTGAATCAGGCCTTCATGGTCGAATTGCTGCAAAGAAAGAGACCTGCTTGGGCCAAGAAACACGAGCAATGGACATTAGACCGGTGGAAATTTGTCCTTTGGTCTGGAGTCCAAATTTGAGATTTTTGGTCTTTTTGAGACGCGATGTGGGTGAACGGATGATCTCCGCATGTGTAGTTCCCACCGTAAAGCATGGAGGAGGACGTGTTATGGTGTGGGGTGCTTTGCTGGTGACACTGTCTGTGATTTATTTAGAATTTAAGGCACACTTAACCAGCATGGCTACCACAGCATTCTGCAGCGATACGCCATCCCATCTGGTTTTGGCTTAGTGGGACTATCATTTGTTTTTCAACAGGACAATGACCCAACACACCTCCAGGCTGTGTAAGGGCTATTTGACTAAGAAGGAGAGTGATGGAGTTCTGCATCAGATGACCTTGCCTCCACAATCCTCCGACCTCAACCCAATTGAGATGGTTTGGGATGAGTCGGATGGCAGAGTGAAGGAAAAGCAGCCAACAAGTGCTAAACGTATGTGGGAACTCCTTCAAGACTGTTGGAAAAGCATTCCAGGTGAAGCTGGTTAAGAGAATGCCAAGAGTGTGCAAAGCTGTCATCAAGGCAAAGGGTGGCTATTTGAAGAATCTCAAATATAAAATATATTTTGATTTGTTTAACACTTTTTTGGTTACTACATGATTCCATATGTGTTATTTCATAGTTTTGATTTCTTCACTATTATTCTACAATGTAGAAAATAGTCAAAATAAAGAAAAACCCTTGAATGAGTAGGTTTGTCCAAATCTTTGACTGGTAGTGTAGGTCAGACGTTGGAGTAGGTATTCAGTTTCATGTGAGTGATGTAAGTTGTTTACTTCTCTATCCCTCACAGAATCAGACAAATATGACTCCAGAGATGTGGACAGGCTACAAAAGGATGATGCTCTGGTGGAGGCATACCTGACATGGCGACTATACTCTGTGGACGATGCCCTGAAGATGATTGATGACAGTTTCCTGTGGAGGAAAGAGTTTGGTTTGAATGGTGAGCAGTCTGGGCACATATTTAACCTCTCGTAAAACTGCACTGCACGTGCACATGTTTTCAGAAAATGAAGAAGTTGTCAGTGTCGGTCATCAATGAATCACCCTTGATTCCGCTGTTTTTTATCTATGCATAGTCACTTTACCCCTACCTACATGTACAAATTACCTCGACTAACCTGTACCTCCGCACATTGACTCTGTACCGGTACCCCCTGTATATAGCCTCACTATTATTATTTTATTGTGTAACTTTTTTAAATATTTACTTTAGTTGTTTTAGTAAATATTTTCTTAACTCTATTTTCTTAACTGCATTGTTGGTTAAGGGCTTGTAAGTAAGCATTTCAAGGTAAGGTCTACTACACCTGTTGTATTCGGCGCATGTGACAAATAGAGTAGATAAATCAAATCATATTTTATCTGAGAAGCCTGTGGTTGTATTTGTACCCTACAACATCTGACTTTGGCCTTGTTTAGGTTTGAGTGTAGAAAACAGGAACAGCACACATTCTCACTCCCTGCTAAACTAGTATCCTAACTGTATTCAAATACAGGCAAGTTATACAGAGCAGTTTAATTTGGGCCTATCAGTATCACCACACTGTGGGAGGATGAATCAGTAGCTGTCTTTGTGTGCCAATGTGGGATAGATTCTTGGCCTTCTCTCAGATAAAGGCTTATTGTGTGCTGTGTGGCAATATCTCCATCCGTTCCGCACGGAGACAATCCTCTATTTTTCTTAAGTTTCACTTTTAAATTGCTGCATTTTACTCATGCAAATACAGACAACATTCAGTTTGTTAAATCGGTGTCATGCAGAAATTAGATTTACGAACATTATCTCTTCCAATTGCTAAAGTTCTGATATCGACAATGACTTAATGTCACTTGTTGACAAGTTTTGTCTGTCTTGTATGGAGGAGAGGATTTAGGAATACTTTGGTTTTTAAGATAAATATTTTGTCCAGTAATTGTTCCTGTTATGAAATGTTCTTATTGAATGCTGTTTTAGATTGTTGGCTGTGAATGTTTTGTCTTGTTTCAGACCTCACTGAGAGCAGCATTCCAAAGTGGATGTTTGAGACGGGGGCTGTCTTCCTCCACGGCTATGACAAGGAAGGCAACAAGCTCTGTATGTTGATTAATGATGCTCATACTGCACCATATGTGTAATTGATTTGACTCTAATAATTACTCACCGACACAATATTATTACCCCTTACAAAAGGATACCAAAAATGGTAAGCCTTTGTTCTATAATATGTTTAACACATATATGTTGAGGTTATTGAATGCGATACTTTTGTCTGTGTTTTCAGTCTGGTTCAAAGTCAAGCTACATACCAAGGATGCAAAGACCAGCATGGACAAGAAGAAGTATGTTGCCTTCTGGCTGGAGCGCTATGCTAAGAGAGAGCCAGGGATGCCACTCACTGTTGTGTTCGACATGGCTGATTCAGGGATCAGCAATATCGTAAGTGAACACTTACCTTTTTGATTAACATTGTAGTCTTTTCTTGTATTTGTCAACTGCCCTTATTATTTGATAGTGTTTGAAGAATCACTGTAGTGTCATCCATGGCTACAGTATGTCAATAGCTCTGCTTTCAACCAATGTCACTGTTGATCCACAGATTAAAGGAGAGCTTTATTGGTTAATTTCTGTCCTCCATAATTAAACATGTTTTCCCCATTTTCAAAAAGAAGTAGCCTACGTCTGTCTGTGTGTGGTTATGAGTGTCATTGAAGTCCTGTTGAGCATCCTAATTCTGCTTGCTGTTTGAGCCAGGAACTTGGAGGGATTGGTGCTCTTCAATGGTTTAACACATTGGAGATTAAAGTGACCTTTAAATTAGTTTGGTCAATCCAAGTCGGCTGACGGCCTAATCCATAGACTGACTTTGTCCATTGGAGCCTCCCAGCAGGCACTCTCCTTTCTGTCAGCCAGCTCGCTTCACAGGCCAAACTCTCTCCTGGAGAAATTACCCAGTTAAATACACACACACACACACTTGCCAGAGAGAGGATAAATAACTTCACGAAACCCAAATATGAAATTAGTGGATTAGTAGATCAGTTTGGGGAGCAGTCTTAATGAAGTTTGCTGAAATAGCCCACTGTGTGGGCTGGAACAGGCCTGGCCAGTGTTATCTCTAATTTTCTTTGGGAGTCTAGTGCAGTGGTTCCCAACCAGGGGTACCAGGGTACTTGGCCTATCCACAGGGGGTACTTGAGAAGAATCATGAGACCATAGGCCTACTGGTAAAATGCACATGAGGGGGTACTTCAGGGGTACTCTGGGCAGAGCAAAATTCAGTAGGTGGTACAGTAACCAAAAAAGGTTGGGGACCATTGGTCTAGTGCAGTGTTTCCCAACCCTGGTCCTCGAGTGCCCCCAACACTATACATTTTTATTGTAACCCTGGACAAGCACACCTGTGTACTGTTGGGGGTACTCAAGGACCAGGGTTGGGAAACACTGGTCTAGTGCATGGCAATACGTCTGTCTGTAGGGCATGGGATGTAGACAGGCTGATAGGCTCCTCTTCCTAAGGGTCTGACTAGATTGCTAGTACTGTTGTCTGATGATAATATGGCCATTATGGTAATGAAAAACGTGTGCTACCTTTGACTGAGCAGGGCTCTACAGTGTGACCATTATACTTGCATATGCGCCTAAATATGTTGTTGTGCGACCTGGAATTTTAATTTAGGACCACCAGTGCACATAGAAAAATGAAGGATTCTAGCTTTAATATCTCATATTTTTCATTGTGCTCCTACATTTCTTTGTGTGTGCCTGCATTTTTCAACACATGCTCCTTGTAAAAAAAGGTCAGCGTAGAGCCCTGCTGAGTAAATTCTCATGAAGGAGGCATTTCATGTTAGATGTAATCCATTCAACTGACTGAAAAGTTTTAGATACCAGTAGTCTTGTGTGTTTGTATAAAGATCCACCTCTGTCCTTGTTTCAGAGGCCTCAGGACAGATAGCATTGGGTTGTTTAGAGAACACATTTGCACACACAAAAAGGACACTTTTGAGTTTCAAAGCTGTCTGTAGTTAACTCAGCCAAGGCTTGATACTGTATGTAGAGCGAGTTTATGCAACCTTTTATGAAGATCAAGGTTACGCAATCATAAAGTAAACAACCAGACTGTGCAACGTTTCAGCAAATACTGTGAATGGATTACAGTTAATAATACAATCTGAGCAATGCAAGAGTAGGCTAGCCTTAGTTGTGGTGTTGCATGGGCACTGTATCTTACGATTTCCCCTGAAATATAGTGAATATGATTGAGGTGAGGGAAGGTGTTTGAAAGTATGAAATGTATTGACTACAGGTTTGTTCAGTTTTGTGACAAAGTTTAAATGGTTATGAATTGGGTCTTTGCAGATCTAGCTTGAGGCAGTAAATATCTCCCGCTGAGCAAACGGGTTCCCTATAGAAAGGCCATAAAACGTCTTTGAGGCTGTATAGTATTGTTCTTTCTGAGTACTTATACTCTTTCTTTCTTTTTCAGGACATGGATTTTGTGAAGTATATCATTAATTGCTTCAAAGTGTATTATCCAAAGTTTCTATGTAAGTATATTTAACATTTTAGTCATTTAGCAGATGCTCTTATCCAGATCAACTTACAGTTAGTGAGTGCATACATTATTATTATTATTTATTTTTTATTCTGGCCCCCCGTGGGAATCGAACCCACAACCCTGGCGTTGCAAACGCCATGCTCTACCAACTGAGCTACATCCCTGCCGGCCATTCCCTCCCCTACCCTGGACGACGCTGGGCCAATTGTGCGCCGCCCCATGGGTCTCCCGGTCGCGGCCGGCTACGACAGAGCCTGGATTTGAACCAGGATCTCTAGTGGCACAGCTAGCTAGTGCCTTAGACCACTGCGCCACTCGGGATATATAAAACGTGAAACAATATGGAGTTCATTCACAGGTTGATTGATAAACGTTGTATGACACAGATATATAATTGGTCCTATTATTGACCCACATCCTGTTTTTAAAATGAGTTTTATTAAATGTATTATAAGAAACAAAAGTATATGGAATGCCATCATATGATTCTGTGTTATGGCCAATGCTACATTAGTATATCGAACTTTAGGAACACCTTCCTAATATTGAGTTGCACCCCTTCCCCTTTTGCCCTCAGAACAGCCTCAATTCGTCGGGGCATGGACTCTACAATGTTTCGACAGCGTTCCACAGGGATGCTGGCCCATTTTGACTCCAATGCTTCCCACAGTTGTGTCAAGTTGGCTGGATGTTCTTTAGGTGGTGGACCATTCTTGATACACACAGGAAACTGTTGAGCGTGAAAAACCCAGCAGCGTTGCAGTTCTTGACACAAACCGGTGCGCCTGACACCTACTACCATACCCCATTGAAAGGCACTTAAATATTTTGTCTTGCCCATTCCCCCTCTGAATGGCACACATACAAAAGAATGGCTTACCAAGAAAAACTTCCAAAAGGACTAATTTGAAGTAAAAAGTAGTTGGCACACAAACACAATCCATGTCTCAATTGTCTCAAAGGTTAAATAAGTGCTTTTAAGCCATCTCCTCCCCTTCATCTACACTGATTGAAGTGCATTTAACAAGTGACATCAATAAGGGATCATAGCTTTCACCTGGATTCACCTGGTCAGTCTATGTCATGGGAAGAGCAGGTTCTTAATGTTTTGTATACTCAGTGTAGCTTGTCTTATATTTCACCCCTCAGTCATGGTCTTGTCATTTCAGCCAAAATGATCATTGTCGACATGCCGTGGATCATGAATGGTAAGTTATGTAGTTATTAAAATGATTTGCTATAGAAATGTTAGTGCCCATGAAGAACCAGTATTTATGATAATCTAATCATCGTAGTTTGGACATCGTAGTTCAAATCAGAGTGTATTCATCGCATACACAAATTTGCAGATGTTATCGCAGGTGCAGCGAAATGCTGATGTTTCTAGCTCCAACAGTGCAGTAATATCTAGCAATAAAATAACCAAAAAGAAAATAACAAATTACAAGTTCTGACATGTTTTTTTTTTTTTTAGCTGCATGGAAGATTGTGAAGACATGGTTGGGTCCAGATGCCATCAGCAAGCTCAAGTTTGCATCTAAAAACGAGATCCAGACATTTATTGGCCCTGAATACCTTCCTCCTCACATGGGTGGAACGGTATGTACCCGCAATATTCAACTCACTGAAGTTGGCAGTGACTCTATCTACCTGGCTACATACATTTTCATCTTACTATCACTATTTCTTACCTCAATTTTCATGAGAAAATGTGACTAACCTGTGATTAATCAATATTTATCACAATTATTTCGCATGGTTGACTTAAACCAATGATTCCCACGTTTTGGACTTCTAACCCCTTTTAAACATTGTGTGTTGGATTCGTCTATTTCTTCTGCATCCGTAGATACCAACCATTAGTCTGTGTGATTAACGGGCTGAGCTAGAGCGGTTTTTGTGAGACAAGGGCAGATCCCGAAGGGGCCGGGTCTTTAAGCTGTAGTGTCTGAATGGTTCGATCTATGAAAAGCTCAGAATCTCAGGAACACGCATATGTAACATGTTTTGCTCTATGACGCTCGCCAGCTACACAAGAGTAGTTAGAAGGTAAGGGGTTCTTCTAAATAGAAGATCATAGGAAATCCCAGGACATAGTGTCTATAATACTGCAATAAGCTCACATAGTTGCTGTCACAAACTCCAAACAGTGGTCACTGATGAGTTGGATATTAATTTCCCAGTGAGCAAACAATTTCTGTACTTACAGCATTCATATAAATTCATTTTTATCAGGTTTTTGCTTCGGCAGACCTTATATATTTCATTGACATTCATTAATGCAACTGTTTATGTCAACTTGTTTTGTGTTCTACTTGTAGCCCTGGTTGTCCTGAAAATAAAATGGTTAAACGCTTCATTGTGAGGCTAAATATAAGGGTTGGACATCAAAAAAAAATTATACAGCTGCACCATCGAGGGCATCCTGACTGGTTGCATCACCGCCTGGTATGGCAACTGCTTGGCCTCTGACCGCAAGGCACTACAGAGGGTAGTGCGTACGGCCCAGTACATCACTGGGGCAAAGCTTCCTGCCATCCAGGACCTCTATACCAGGCGGTGTCAGAGGAAGGCCCTCAAAATTGTCAAAGACTCCAGCCACCCTAGTCATAGACTGTTCTCTCTGCTACCGCACGGCAAGCGGTACCGGAGTGCCAAGTCTAGGTCCAAAAGACTTCTCAACAGCTTCTACCCCCAAGCAATAAGACTCCTGAACAGCTAATCATGGCTACCCGGACTATTTGCACTGCCCCCCCACCCCATCCTTTTTACGCTGCTGCTACTCTGTTAAGTATTTATGCATAGTCACTTTAACTCTACCCACATGTACATACAGGTGGGAAAAAAGTATTTAGTCAGCCACCAATTGTGCAAGTTCTCCCACTTAAAAAGATGAGAGAGGCCTGTAATTTTCATCATAGGTACACGTCAACTATGACAGACAAATTGAGAAAAAAAAATCCAGAAAATCACATTGTAGGGGATTTTAATGAATTTTTTTGCAAATTATGGTGGAAAATAAGTATTTGGTCACCTACAACAAGCAAGATTTCTGGCTCTCACAGACCTGTAACTTCTTCTTTAAGAGGTTCCTCTGTCCTCCACTCGTTACCTGTATTAATGGCACCTGTTTGAACTTGTTATCAGTATAAAAGACACCTGTCCACAACCTCAAACAGTCACACTCCAAACTCCACTATGGCCAAGACCAAAGAGCTGTCAAAGGACACCAGAAACAAAATTGTAGACCTGCACCAGGCTGGGAAGACTGAATCTGCAATAGGTACGCAGCTTGGTTTGGAGAAATCAACTGTGGGAGCAATTATTAGGAAATGGAAGACATACAAGATCACTGATAATCTCCCTCGATCTGGGGCTCCACGCAAGATCTCACCCCGTGGGGTCAAAATGATCACAAGAACGGTGACAAAATCCCAGAACCACACGGAGGGACCTAGTGAATGACCTGCAGAGAGCTGGGACCAAAGTAACAAAGCCTACCATCAGTAAACACTACGCCGCCAGGACTCAAATCCTGCAGTGTCAGACGTGTCCCCCTGCTTAAGCCAGTACATGTCCAGGCCGTCTGAAGTTTGCTAGAGTGCATTTGGATGATCCAGAAGAGGATTGGGGAGAATGTCATATGGTCAGATGAAACCAAAATATTACTTTTTGGTAAAAACTCAACTCGTATGTGTTTGGAGGACAAAGAATGCTGAGTTGCATCCAAAGAACACCATACCTACTGTGAAGCTATGGGGTGGAAACATCATGCTTTGGGGGCAGTTTTTCTGCAAAGGGACCAGGATGACTGATCCGTAAAGGAAAGAATGAATGGGGCCATGTATCAGTGAGTTTTGAGTGAAAACCTCCTTCCATCAGCAAGGGGCATTGAAGATGAAACATGGCTGGGTCTTTCAATATGACAATGATCCCAAACACACCGCGGGCAACGAAGGAGTGGCTTCGTAAGAAGCATTTCAAGGTCCTGGAGTGGCCTAGCCAGTCTCCAGATCTCAACCCCATAGAAAATCTTTGGAGGGAGTTGAAAGTCCGTGTTGCGCGACAGCCCCAAAACATCACTGCTCTAGAGGAGATCTGCATGGAGGAATGGGCCAAAATACCAGCAACAGTGTGTGAAAACCTTGTGAAGACTTACAGAAAACGTTTGACCTGTGTCATTGCCAACAAAGGGTATATAACAAAGTATTGAGAAAATGTTGTTATTGACCAAATACTTATTTTCCACCATAATTTGCAAATAAATTCATAAAAAATCCTACAATGTGATTTTCTGGATTTTTTCTCTCATTTTGTCTGTCATAGTTCGATGTACCTATGATGAAAATTACAGGCCTCTCTCATCTTTTTAAGTGGGAGAACTTGCACAATTGGTGGCTGACTAAATACTTTTTTTCCCCACTGTATTACCTCAACTACCTCAACTAGCCGGTGCCCCCGCACATTGACTCTGCAACGGTACCCCCCTGTATATATAGCCTCCCTACTGTCACTTTATTTGACTTCTGCTCTTTTTTTCTCAACACTTTTTTGTTGTTTTATTCTACTTTTTTATTTAAAAGAAATGCACTGTTGGTTAAGGGCTGTAAGTAAGCATTTCACTGTAATGTCTGCACCTGTTGTATTCGGCGCATGTGGCCAATACAATTTGATTTGATTTAATTTGATTTATGAAAATCCTGGCCTTAAATGGCCATGTACTCTTATAATCTCCACCCGGCACAGACAGAAGAGGACTGGCCACCCCTCAGAGCCTGGTTCCTCTTTAGGTTTCTTCCTAGGTTCCTGCCTTTCTAGGGAGTTTTTCCAAGCCACCGTGCTTCTACATCTGCATTGTTTGCTGTTTGGGGTTTTAGGCTGGGTTTCTGTATAGCACTTTGTGACATCTGCTGATGTAAAAAGGGCTTTATAAATACATTTGATTGATTGCCTCCCTACTGTCACTTTATTTTACTTCTGCTCTTTTTTTCTCAACACTTTTTTGTTGTTGTTGTTTTATTCTTACTTTTTTTGTTTAAAATAAATGCACTGTTGGTTAAGGGCTGTAAGTAAGCATTTCACTGTAATGTCTGCACCTGTTGTATTCGGCGCATGTGACCAATACAATTTGATTTGATTTGATTTGATTTTGAAGTCAGATAAATTAAAAGCCAATTTTTGCTGGGGTCTCTGGACTGATAGTATTCAACCTATCTCTGACTTCATTCTAGGACCCCTTCAAATACAGCTATCCTCCCCTTCCTGACGATGACTTCCAAACGCCCATATGTGAGAACGGACCAATCGTCAGCGAGGATGACAACGAGAACAAGGAGGGCGAATCAGACAGCAAGGAGTTAGAATCAAGCTTCAGCTCCGATGTCGCTGTCAAGCCCAAAAAGGTACAAAACCTCCCCTTTTGTTTATTTACCAACTCCTCCCTCTGAATGTAGGTACAGTAAGGAAGACAGTAACATATAGAAATGCATGAAATATTTATGCTGTAGCTGCATATAAACTCGTACTCCGTCTTGAATAGCCTACTACTTATCCACTTGATTTTCAGAAGTAATACATGACAGTCTGTTGTCATGTTTCTAATTTAGCCTTCCATTAAATCTGATGATGGCTACTGCTATTACTCATTAACAGTAGAGTCAATATAGTTAGTATCTGAAGTGAGCTGAGAATGATTACTGACAGTTTAACCCTGCCCTGGGCTCTCTTAGAAACAGCAGAGACTTTTTCTCTTCATCATTAGCCCTAATTAACATTAAACACATCCCGTTCACACTCGGCAGTCAATTAAGACGTTAGAAGTTCAGTCAAGTTCCTCCTCACTTTGATGTGCCGTTTTCCTTCCAGATCCTTTCATTTCTCAACGTTTAGTGTGAGATTACAGCATGTAATCGGGGTCCTCTGTGGAGAGAGCTGTGAATGGTTGAGGCACTATGCCCTGATTTGGCAGCTGTTAAGCTCCTCCTCATTGTCTCGGTCAAGGTGACTCCCCATGTCTCCAGCTGAAGCTTAATCCTTCCTGTCCACTGACTGTACCCACATAACCACACATCACAGTCCCACTCTCTGGGTCTCCTTCACAGTCTCCCTCACTCAACCCACGGCTCCTCTCATCTCCTGAGCACTTCTCTGGCAACTGAGAATGTGTCAAGTCTGACTGCCGTCACAGAAGCTCTTCCTAGCTGCGCTAGAGACTGTTTTTTCCCCCATGCGTCGTTCAGCATACCTGACTTCACAGGAGTGTTTAAAGCAGTTCCCAGAATACTTCATTTATTTTGTGTTGCCACTAATGATTTTGGCTCAACCTTTTTGGAGGCTGGGGGAATGAGAGAGAGAGAGAGAAACTTTGGGGTGATGTGGTTTGTCAGAGGCTGTTATTTGTGTGTGTGATGGTCTCAGCTGGTTAGTTGGCAGCCCCACCGGCCCGGCCGGCCCCCGTGCAGCCTGCCACCATCACAGAGACACCCTGCAGCTCTTGGCTTTAACACCTCTTCACAGACACCATCTAGCGTTCTCTGCTGTCGTCAGGCTGCTGCACCCTAGCAACGGTCAGGGCATCATTGCCAACAATGCAGCACATATTTATTTAGCTCTCTCTCTCTGTCGGTCTGTCTCTGTTTCTCTGTCTCTCGCTCTCTCTCTCTTCATATAGCTAGGGGTCTTCATTATTTATAAACAGTGGATATTTGGCCTCTTTTCTTTGTGTGACACACAAAACAAACACACATTGTAGTGTGGCTAATAGATCAATATCAGCCACGCTGGGTTTCGCTACGCTAGCTGTCTCTACTCTAGCTCTCTCTACGATAGCTGTCGCTGCGCTAGCTGTGTATCCTTATTCCTGGCGGAGGGCTGTGTTGTCTCTACCGTGTCAGACTCGACAGGGAGGGTGTATAATTGTGCTGTGACTGCGCTGTGTCGAAGCAGACTCCTGCTGAGCCCTTAAGCCGTCTGGGTAACCTGCACCACTGTCATAGCTCACAGGGGACTCTGTACACACACACACACACACAAACTTGCGCTCCAGAGTGGCCCTGGCAGCTACACGTCACGAAGCTGCTCGCATGAGCCTCTTAAGCCTCTTCATGCACAACAGATTTAGATTTACAAAATTGAGATATGCAAATGGGGGGGAATAATTCACATGCAACCCCTCTCCTTGGAAAGGCCTGCTGATGGTATTGAAACATACAGGACAGACCTGGAGTCATGCTGCACCCTCTGCTGCTGCCCTGGAGTGTAGCTATGTATTGATGGTCAGGGAGGGTCAGCCTGCCTTGCGCAATCCCAGAGGGACCGGTATGGTTCAGGTTCAGGTTCAGCCTGAGTAGTTATTTGACATTATCAGGGAATGTCTGTTAGCTAGTAGGCCAACTAGCTATTATATTTTATAAACTGGGTGGTTCGAGCCCTGAATGTTGATTGGCTGACAGCTGTGGTATATCAGACCATATACCATGGGTATGACAAAATATTTATTTTTACTGCATTAATTACATTGGTAACAAGTTTATAATAGCAATAATGTACCTCTGGGGTTTGTGGTATATGGCCAATATACCACAGCTAAGGGCTGCGTCCAGGCACTCTGCATTGCGTCGTATACCACACCTCCTCGGGCCTTATTGCTTAAGCATAGACTTGATGATAAATCAGTTTGACAAACCAGAATCTAAGCCTCATCAAGTTTTTGTGTGGTTTTGTGTGTTGGCCTATGTGCAATTTAGTGGATGAATATATGTGAATGGGTCCATCGATACACTTGAGCAATGTTCCCTCTTACTTTTTTTCAGCACTGAGCAAATTTCAGGTCTGCTGAGCGCAAACTTGAACGTTGTGAAAATTCTGTGCAACCTCCAGCGCGTGTTTACTGTGAACACTGAGGCTGTACCCGCTTTAAGTTTGTTTTAAGTGGCCAAGTAGGCTACTTTGGCTATTTGATCATAATGTAGGCCTACCATCAAAAACAATGGAGAAAAATGCGTCCCACAAAATGTTTCCATGGAATTAGCAGTTATATCATTAAACCTACAGTAGCAGCCAATGTGTGGTGTTCAACGTAGGCCTATATTCCATGAGACTTTGGGAAAAAAACATGCAGATCTTGACATTAACCCGTTAATCCACATGTCCTTCAGACAAGGATGGGCTAGTAACTCACTAACTAGCAAATAATATGGACAAATGTGCACACGTGGCTACATGCAGCTCTCACTTAGATTTTTTAAAAAGTGCATTACTGAAGATCGCTCATACCGTAGCTGATTTGTTATGGCACACCGGTCTGTGTAGAGTACGGGCCTTATCCGTGCCTGTCAATGCAATGGAATCCTACTCCAATGCGCTCTGCCTACAAGAAATTCTCTTGCATAGTTCATTTTGTTTCGGTATATTACATTGATTTGAAAGTGGCTAATATTGCGTTGACTTGATCACATTTCCCACAGTAGAGCAAAACATTGATAGTGTTGACTAAAGGGGAAAACTCAAGAAAGGTGAGTGAAGTTCAATCTCGTGCTTCTCTGTGCGGGTGAATATTTATTCTGCGTGGCAGTCTGAGGGGAGCTGCACGCCGGCGCACGCGTGCAGCTTAGAGGGAACATTGCATGTGAGCACAATGTGGTCTTTGGTGGCTCTGATTTAACCAGTCCCTAATGATCTACCTAGGCTATAGGCTAATCTCTTGGCTTGCTGGCTTTAAAGGGATACTTTGGGATTCTGACAATGAGGCCCTTTATCTACCTCCCCAGAATCAGATGAACGTGTGAATACCATTTTTATGTCTCTGTCCAGTATGAAAGAAGTTAAAGTAGTTTCTCAAGTTAGCATTGGCTCACGAAACTACCTCCAACTTCCTTCATACTGGACACCGAGACATAAAAATGTTAACCACAAGTTCATCTGATTCTGGGGAGGTAGATAAAGGGCCTCATTGCCAAAATCCCCTAGTTTCCCTTTAAGGTTAGGGTTCTAACACCAATCATGATACCCATTGTTTACAGCTTGTCTGTTTGCACACATTCAATCATTATCATGTTCTGCTGCTCCTCTCTCTACATTAACATTGTCCTCCCTCCTGAATCAATACATACAATCTCTGAAGCTGGAGACACTTATCTCCCTCACTAACTTTAAGCATCAGTTGTCAGAGCACCTTACCGATCACTGCACCTGTACACAGCCCATCTGAAATTAGCCCGCCCAACTACCTCATCCCTATATTGTTATTTATTTTGCTCATTTGTACCCCAGTATCTCTATTTGCACATCATCTCTTGCACATCTATCATTCCAGTGTTAATACTAATTGTAATTATTTTGCACTATAGCCTATTTTATTGCCTTACCTCCATAACTTGCTAAATTTGCACACACTGTATATATATGTATTTCTGTTGTATTTTTTTTGACTTTGTTTTGTTTTACCCCATATGTAACTCTGTGTTGTTGTTTTTATCGCACTGCTTTGCTTTATCTTGGCCAGGTCGCAGTTGTAAATGAGAACTTGTTCTCAACTGGTTTACCTGGTTAAATAAAGGTGAAAAAAAAAATATGTGGCTCTCAACAGTGTGTTGATACAGTAGCTTCCCAGAGCGGTCAGCTAATTGCCTTTCTCTCTGTTTTGACCCAAGGGCTGGTTTTGGTAAGACATTGTATGATCTCAGCCACACCAGCAGCACTGATTCCTGGAGAGTTCTGCATTCTGAAAGGGCAGTCTGAGGGTTTTACTCATGTACCAGCCCCGCCATCTAATCACCATCATGGACACGTTGAGCCTTTGATTGAATCCAAAATGGACCTTGAACAAACATTTCAAATATGACCCCCACAATGTGTTGCACTTATCAGAATGTGATGATTTTGAAGAGATTTGTAGCCAATGAAGTAGGCTATCAGATACATAACTCACAATACTCTATCATAAAAGAGGAAAAGTTTGCCACCTTGATTCCCGTTCCAGTGACCAGCATAATAACATGGTGATATTTTATCCAACTTAAGTATTTTACCTTACTTAATATAACATTAGGGAAATAATGTTTTTGTAGAGAAAGGAAAGCATGTGTGCCAAGTGTATACATGCCTAAATGTATTGTACTGAACTTTTAACCCAAAAGCATATTTTATTCTATCATTACTGTTGTATTCATTTCAAATGAGCCTATCTACTGTACTGTAACGATGAATGTACTAATGTTTATAATACTAGGACAAGAGTATTCTACTACCACCAGCATGAAATCCTTTGTTATTTTTACCGCACTCAATGTTAGCACATTTGCACTGACACTGAAGTGATACAATGGATGCTCAACTACCTTATGCCATATTATAACTGTAATTGTAGGCGCTTCCTTTGTGTATGGATGCCTTTTCACACAACGAGAGAGTAATCTGTATTGTGCCTTATTGTCAATAACCTCTCCAGATGATCAGACTGTCAATCCATGGTCTGCTTGGGGAAGCTGCCTACAAATTATATTATCAAAACAAGTATTTCATACGGTCTACATTTCTTAGACATTTCTGGAGCTATGGATTTCAAATTGTATCTGCTGCCTACATCAGCCTTATACACTCCAGCTTGTGTCTTTTTTTGTTGTGGTGATTTTCTAATTTTAGCCAGTAGGATTGGACTGTTGTGTGTTGATATTACATATTAAGACCTTCCAATAATGTTAGTTCATGCATGGTTTGTAGTTCTAGTGCCAAAGATTAAGCTCAATATTATCTCACTACTGAGTATTTTGATCCTGGTATTGACTAACCAGAATGATAAACAGGAAATGGGTTTTTTTACTCATGTTTGATTAACAATTAATTTTGTTATGAGTTGAACTTTTATGCAGTTATTTTATACAATGTATTTAATCAATGGAAATGCTGTATTTTTTAAATTTAATCAACCAAGCAGTCAATTCAAGTCAATTATGGTCATGTATCTTTCAACAGCAGCTAATTAATCCCCATATCTTACTCAGTTCTGTATTGCACTTGATTTGAACACTAAATAAAAATAAACATTTCAGAAGCAGCTCAAAGTCTCTTGATGTCTTTGTGTCATCTGTGTGTGGTGTGTGTCGCAGCAGCCTGCTGAAGGGGGAGGCACGTGTGTGTGTTGCTTATCACAGCAGAAGACACACTCCATCTGACTCATTAGGGCTTGTACGTGCATCACAGGCAGACCCTAGTCACCTCTCTTCCAGTTCTCCCATCTTCTCACATCCTCTCCTGCTGTGCTCCCCATCTCCCATCTGCCTCACACAAGCTGTGGGACTGGCCTTGGTCAATATGCTATGGAAACCAAATTATGCTTGTCCCACCACAACTTCATCTGTCCTTTCCCAACTTTCTGCTAACATTGCACAAACCATGTGTTTATCAGCTGTTCTGTGGTCTTGTGACCTCATTGTGTGAGTGGGTGTATGATGGAGTCTGTTGGATTTGGGCGAAAGTTTACAGTTGAAGTGAAAGAGCTGACTGGCCATTGTCATGGGGTTATGTGTTCTCTCCATGGGAACTCTCTGTGAGTTCTCACAGGACATGTCTGTAGTGTTCATGTTGCCTCACTGTACTGTGAACAAGGGTCAGGGGTTGTTATGGGGATAGATGTATTGATTGTGAAATGAAGTGACCTGTCATACAAAAACTCACTATTTCTAACATTTTCTATCCCATCATTTGAAATGGACTATAGTTAGGCATTTAATAGTATTATTTAGAAATTAATAAAGATAACTTAGGATAATTTGTATCTTTAGAACACCTCTCCAAACAAAGCACCTTAGAATAATTTGATCAGTGTGTTGATGAACATTGTCTCACGAAGCCACTGTTGTCCTTGTTTCAGGTGTATTTCTCAGAGGAGAGCCTGAGCACTCTGAAGCTGGACGACAACGACAAAGGAGACAGCCGGTCGAAGGGAGCCAGGAAGCCACTGACCACATTCAAGGCCCCTCTGCTACACGTTAGGTATTCAACCCAACCTTCTCAGAACTCCCTCTCTTAGTATCCCTCTCTTAGTCCTCTTCCTGAATATCAAATCAACCCCTAGCCCCTACTCGCAAGGCACTCCTGTATCTCTGAAAGAATCAAAGAGGTGTAAGAAATATGGTAGTTCTTTCACCTTGCCTTCTGGGTGGAATTTTCAACGAATTGTTTATCCAGTAGTTGCAGATGTACAAGAGTTTCTAGGAAGTCGAAAGAGACTAGGGTTTGATTTGGAATTCAGCATATCTCTCAGCTGCACTCAAGGCTTAAAGAATAGCCGGACTGGTAGCACAGTGACTAGGCTATAGCCAATCCATGTCCACATGCTGGATTTGAAGGGGTTGTAGAGCTTAGGGTGAATGTGTTGTTGACACGCAAGCCCAGCGCCAGATATCGATACGTTTGTATCTGGATGGATCGATTGATCTTGTATTATCTAAACAGAAATAAAGGATGCCTGAGATCAATTGTGCATTGACTGGAAGTCAGTTACTGCAGTTAATTACTGTGCAGTAATAATCAATGGAATTAATTGATCACACCGATGATTACTGCCCATATTGACCAAGGAACAGCCAGTAGTCCCATCATGCAAATTGGATGGCCTAATGAATGTTGCAGTAGGGATCAAGGGACACTTTTGTGCAAAACATAGTTCAAGGTCATTCTGTTACCTAATTGTAGTCTTTAGTGATGAAGCTGATACAGTGGGGAAAAAAGTATTTAGTCAGCCACCAATTGTGCAAGTTCTCCCACTTAAAAAGATGAGAGGCCTGTAATTTTTGTCATAAGTACACGTCAACTATGACAGACAAAATGAGGAGAAAAAATCCAGAAAATCACATTGTAGGATTTTTTATGAATTTATTTGCAAATTATGGTGGAAAATAAGTATTTGGTCAATAACAAAAGTTTCTCAATACTTTGTTATATACCCTTTGTTGGCAATGACACAGGTCAAACGTTTTCTGTAAGTCTTCAAGGTTTTCACACACTGTTGCTGGTACAGTGGGGAGAACAAGTATTTGATACACTGCCGATTTTGCAGGTTTTCCTACTTACAAAGCATGTAGAGGTCTGTAATTTTTATCATAGGTACACTTCAACTGTGAGAGACGGAATCTAAAACAAAAATCCAGAAAATCACATTGTATGATTTTTAAGTAATTAATTTGCATTTTATTGCATGACATAAGTATTTGATACATCAGAAAAGCAGAACTTAATATTTGGTACAGAAACCTTTGTTTGCAATTACAGAGATCATACGTTTCCTGTAGGTCTTGACCAGGATTGCACACACTGCAGCAGGGATTTTGGCCCACTCCTCCATACAGACCTTCTCCAGATCTTTCAGGTTTCGGGGCTGTCGCTGGGCAATACGGACTTTCAGCTCCCTCCAAAGATGTTCTATTGGGTTCAGGTCTGGAGACTGGCTAGGCCACTCCAGGACCTTGAGATGCTTCTTATGGAGCCACTCCTTAGTTGCCCTGGCTGTGTGTTTCGGGTCGTTGTCATGCTGGAAGACCCAGCCACGACCCCATCTTCAATGCTCTTACTGAGGGAAGGAGGTTGTTGGCCAAGATCTCGCGATACATGGCCCCATCCATCCTCCCCTCAATACGGTGCAGTCGTCCTGTCCCCTTTGCAGAAAAGCATCCCCAAAGAATGATGTTTCCACCTCCATGCTTCACGGTTGAGATGGTGTTCTTGGGGTTGTACTCATCCTTCTTCTTCCTCCAAACACGGCGAGTGGAGTTTAGACCAAAAAGCTCTATTTTTGTCTCATCAGACCACATGACCTTCTCCCATTCCTCCTCTGGATCATCCAGATGGTCATTGGCAAACTTCAGACGCGCCTGGACATGCGCTGGCTTGAGCAGGGGGACCTTGCGTGCGCTGCAGGATTTTAATCCATGACAGCGTATTGTGTTACTAATGGTTTTCTTTGAGACTGTGGTCCCAGCTCTCTTCAGGTCATTGACCAGGTCCTGCCGTGTAGTTCTGGGCTGATCCCTCACCTTCCTCATGATCATTGATGCCCCACGAGGTGAGATCTTGCATGGAGCCCCAGACCAAGGGTGATTGACCGTCATCTTGAACTTCTTCCATTTTCTAATAATTGCGCCAACAGTTGTTGCCTTCTCACCAAGCTGCTTGCCTATTGTCCTGTAGCCCATCCCAGCCTTGTGCAGGTCTACAATTTTATCCCTGATGTCCTTACACAGCTCTCTGGTCTTGGCCTTTGTGGAGAGGTTGGAGTCTGTTTGATTGAGTGTGTGGACAGGTGTCTTTTATACAGGTAACGAGTTCAAACAGGTGCAATTAATACAGGTAATGAGTGGAGAACAGGAGGGCTTCTTAAAGAAAAACTAACAGGTCTGTGAGAGCCGGAATTCTTACTGGTTGGTAGGTGATCAAATACTTAAGTCATGCAATAAAATGCAAATTATTTACTTTAAAATCATACAATGTAATTTTCTGGATTTTTGTTTTAGATTCCGTCTCTCACAGTTGAAGTGTACCTATGATAACAATTACAGACCTCTACATGCTTTGTAAGTAGTAAAACCTGCAAAATCGGCAGTGTATCAAATACTTGTTCTCCCCACTGTATTTTGGCCCATTCCTCCATGCAGATCTCCTCTAGAGCAGTGATGTTTTGGGGCTGTCGCTGGGCAACACGGACTTTCAACTCCCTCCAAAGATTTTCTATGGGGTTGAGATCTGGAGACTGGCTAGGCCACTCCAGGACCTTGAAATGCTTCTTACTAAGCCACTCCTTCGTTGCCCGGGCGGTGTGTTTGGGATCATTGTCATGCTGAAAGACCCAGCCACGTTTCATCTTCAATGCCCTTGCTGATGGAAGGAGGTTTTCACTCAAAATCTCACGATACATGGCCCCATTCATTCTTTCCTTTACACGGATCAGTCGTCCTGGTCCCTTTGCAGAAAAACAGCCCCAAAGCATGATGTTTCCACCCCCATGCTTCACAGTAGGTATGGTGTTCTTTGGATGCAACTCAGCATTCTTTGTCCTCCAAACACGACGAGTTGAGTTTTTACCAAAAAGTTCTATTTTGGTTTCATCTGACCACATGACATTCTCCCAATCCTCTTCTTGATCATCCAAATGCACTCTAGCAAACTTCAGACGGGCCTGGACATGTACTGGCTTAAGCAGGGGGACACGTCTGGCACTGCAGGATTTGAGTCCCTGGCGGCATAGTGTGTTACTGATGGTAGGCTTTGTTACTTTGGTCCCAGCTCTCTGCAGGTCATTCACTAGGTCCCCCCGTGTGGTTCTGGGATTTTTGCTCACCGTTCTTGTGATCATTTTGACCCCACGGGGTGAGATCTTGCGTGGAGCCCCAGATCGAGGGAGATTATCAGTGGTCTTGTATGTCTTCCATTTCCTAATAATTGCTCCCACAGTTGATTTCTTCAAACCAAGCTGCTTACCTATTGCAGATTCAGTCTTCCCAGCCTGGTGCAGGTCTACAATTTTGTTTCTGGTGTCCTTTGACAGCTCTTTGGTCTTGGCCATAGTGGAGTTTGGAGTGTGACTGTTTGAGGTTGTGGACAGGTGTCTTTTATACTGATAACAAGTTCAAACAGGTGCCATTAATACAGGTAACGAGTGGAGGACAGAGGAGCCTCTTAAAGAAGAAGTTACAGGTCTGTGAGAGCCAGAAATCTTGCTTGTTTGTAGGTGACCAAATACTTATTTTCCACCATAATTTGCAAATAAATTCATTAAAAATCCTACAATGTGATTTTCTGGAGAAAAAAAATTCTCAATTTGTCTGTCATAGTTGACGTGTACCTATGATGAAAATTACAGGCCTCATCTTTTTAAGTGGGAGAACTTGCACAATTGGTGGCTGACTAAATACTTTTTTCCCCCACTGTATATATATATATTGTATATTCTTATAAACACAAGAACATTCATCACTGAACCGTACCATTCAAGGCCGGGGCGATGGTTGTGGTCTTTTGTTTGGCTGGCTTAGCCGTAACCAGAGGGAAAGGCTTCAAGATGGATGCCATGTCTCCCTTCTTCAGGTCTATGGGCATATCTGAGGACAGAGGGGAGAGAACACAGCTCAGTCATGTAAGCTACAGATACAGTTGTGATCATCTGCTACGGCCTCACCCAGCCAGGTGTATCTCTGTTGGTTTTCCTGCTGAGGGAAAATATATTAAATATGTGTGTTGCATAATTGTGTTGTTCATAAAAAATCCTACAATGTGATTTTGTGGAGAAAAAAAATCTCAATTTGTCTGTCATAGTTGATGTGTACCTATGATGAAAATTACAGGCCTCTCTCATCTTTTTAAGTGGGAGAACTTGCACAATTGGTGGCTGACTAAATACTTTTTTCCCCCACTGTATATCCCTTTACCCTGAGGTTGATTATAGACCGGCATTCTTCAGGCTTCTATTTACATTTTAAGAACGTTCTCATTACTAATCATTAAAAAATATATATATTGATCTAAAGCGTGTTGTGTGGGGTGCCATTAGGTTCAGATTGTTTTCAGGTACAGTACTTGAGAGCTGCCTCCATAGATGGGTATTCCGATGTTAAATTAAATCAATCCTATGTTCCTGAATCATTTCCGCCCAGTTCAGTTTTTTGGAGAGCCGACTCTTTGATGTGAGATTTGTCACAGCTACGGGCTACGTATTAGAGTGATAAAAAGATTTATATGAGCCTTAAATGCAATTATGTCTCTGAGCTGTGTTAGCCCTGATTCCAGTGAGTCCACGAGGAAGGCAGAACTAGAGCTGGAGGGGCGGAAGAGGGGAGGCTTTGATCTGCACAATGTGTTTGTCAAAAGGTTTCCTGCAGTCTAGAGAATCATTCCGGGCTCAGGGGAGTAATGGGCTCCTCACAACACTTTACTGGGGCAATGAACAAACACAGGAGGATGTGGAAGGGAAGGAAGTTGGAACAATCCGTTGTTTAGAGGAGATGAAGCCTAAGGAATGTACAGCGAGACTTAATATACACTATACAGGAATTTTTATCCTGTTGGCCATTTCACTGAGTTTTCAGTAGGTACTGTAGCAGGCCAGCAGCAGTCCACAGCACAGTGTGGAGAAGTGTTCACTGAGGCTGAATTATCAAATTACAGAATTATCCCTTAAACCTGAGCCTGTTGAGGCGAGGGGGTGGGGGGGGGCTATTAGGGGCAGGAAGGGGGATTGGGTGCGCTGAGTGTTGGAAAGCGAATTAGAGCGCCTCGTGGCTACTTTCTCAGGCCATGGATTTTTCCTCTGCTGCTCCAGATTTCACAGCTTTGATGCCAGATCACAGATGTTTTCACCCTAGACCTGGGTAATAATGTGGTTTAATTCTCCATGTTCCCCATGGGTTCAGCTACGGCTGATAGGCTTGAGCCAGCCTAGTACCCAGGGGCCTGACAGACAGCTCCATATGGGTTAGGTGGAGACACAGCACATCGGAGACTGAGGGTTTGGCTCAGGAAACATACAGTCAGTCAGGGGCTATTTCTTTGCAATGAATTTTTTATTTATTTTTTTAGAACATGTTGACGTCAATTGAGTCGGATAAATGGCAAATACACACACACTGATTTCAGCATCAATGTAGTGTACAAGGCTTTTTGTTTATTTAAAGGAGAGAAAAAAATCATGCAAGCACAGATGGACATAATCTGCCATGTGTTAGCTAGAATACTGAGCTAGATGGTGATACAGCAGCTGTTTAGTAAATGTGTAACAATGGAAGCTAACAGAATCTACAAGTCCCTGGGTAATCATACTGCAATCACTCTCAGGAAGCAACATCTAAGCTCACAAAGCTTTGCCAAACAGATCGATAAAGCTAAGATATCACGAAGAGAACAACAAAGCACGCTGTAAAGCAAGACTTCTAACAGATGTATTGGGTTGGTTTGAACACCAGATAGCCATTGTGGCCGATGCCTTTGTAAAGAAAAATACATTTGTTTATTACGTTAGTCACAAATTCAATCGTAGCCGGTCGCCTTGTCATCATGTAGCCTGTGCTGTTTCTCTTCTGAAATGGAACGTATTTTCTCCCTTTTTTCCAGTCCAGCAGAAGAGCTGAGCTTTGGCTCCAAAGAGTCAGACAGGAAGTGTCTTATCATCCTCGATAATGTGTCCAAGAATCAAGTGGCCTTCAAGGTACGTCCATGCCCCTGTGTGTGCAAGCGTGCCCCTCTCTCTCTCTGTGTGTGTGTGTGTGTGTGTGTGTGTGTGTGTGAAGCTGACTTGATGGTGTCTCCCTCCACAGGTACGAACCACAGCACCTGAGAAGTACAGAGTGAAGCCCAGCAACAGCAGCTGTGAACCGGGCGCTTCTGTGGATATAGTGGTGTCCTTACATGGAGGTAGAGTACTGCACTTCTCTCTCCCACTCTCTCTCTCCACCCACTCCTCTTATCTACTTTTTCCTTCGGATGTTTCCAGATACACCAGAAGAAACTTCAGAATAATCAAAAGGTCCAGTCTGAGTCTAATATCTTTGGAAAGTGCTGACAGAGTGCAGCTTTCTTTTGCCCGACATACATATTTTAAGAGTGATAAAATAATAATCTCTTATCTTCCCCTAAGCCGAGCCTTTCAGAAATCTAACGGCGGGTAAATAAAGAAACTTTATTGAGCCAGTCTCAGTACTCTGTGGAAGGCTGAAACCCCTAAGGTCAATGTTTTCCTCTTGATCACTTGAGACCAACATTGAGTAGGGTTGCAGGGACTTGGCTGATAAGACGTTCAGAGGCCTTCAAGCATGGAAATGTCAGTCATGGCTTCTGATGTGCAAGATATGGGTTTTTTGAAGAATATAATTCTGGCACTATTCCAAAGTTTGAGGGTTTTCTCTCTGGGTTTAACTTTAAAACTCGTTAATTCAATTTTCGGGAGCCACCATCTATCGCCCATGTCTTGTTCATTTGTTCGAGTCTAGTGGATAAGAACCCTTACTTTTTCTGTTCACAGCTGTGTCAGAGTCAGCTCTTTCAGTTCTATCTTCTGATTATTTGATGCTGACAGCAGTGGGGTTTAAACTGTATCCTTTGTACAGATGATCCCATCCAAATGTAGGAATCTAGATACATAAACTGAACAATATACAGCGATAAAAAATTATTCAGAGTTCAATGTGTGCCATGGATGTGTTTGTGCAGGCTACCAGGCGTCTCTGCAGGACCGCTTCCTGGTTATGGCTGCAGAGATGGAGCAGAACGTTGGTGCTGGATCACCAGAGCTCGCTCAGTTCTGGAAGGACGTGCCCAAAACCAAGATGATGGAGCACAGGTACATCATCATCAATGCCTCATCATAGATGGGAATATACGCTGAGTGTACAAAACATTAAGAACACCTGCTCTTTCCATGACATAGACTGACCAGATGAATCGAGGTGAAAGCTATGATCCCTTATTGATGTCACTTGTTAAATACACTTCAATCAGTGTAGATGAAGGCGAGGAGACAGGTTAAAGAAGGATTTTTAAGCCTTGAGACAATCGAGACATGGATTGTGTATGTGTGCCATTCAGAGGGTGAATGGGCAAGACAAAAGATTGAAGTGCCTTTGAACAGGATATGATAGTAGGTACCAGGCGCACCGGTTTGTGTCAAAAACTGCAACGCTGCTGGGGTTTTCACGCTCAACAGTTTCCCGTCTGTATCAAGAATTGTCCATCACCTAAAGGACATCCAGCCAACTTGACACAACTGTGGGAAGCATTGGAGTCAACATGTACAGTCCATTCTCCGACTAATTTAGGCTGTTCTGAGGGCAAAAGGGGGTGGTGCAACTCAATATTAGGAAGGTGTTCCTAATGTTTGGTATACTGAGTGTATGTAAATGAGTAAAGCAATTCCTGTTCAGCCAAAGGGCAAGCAGTCGTTAATATGCCACCATCAACATCTATAATGACCTCAAGAGAACTTTGATTCACTAAACCCATCGTGGTCTTGCAGTGTACAGCACAGATTGCCTCAGCATGGCTGGGGTATGTCAATGACCTAGCAGGCTGATAATCCCCTCTCCTCAGTCTTCCCTGATGTGACCAATTACGTATATAAACCCTGGATTGCTGATGCTATGTATTGGCCATTGAGAGGCTTTGAAGCCAGCGGTCAACGATATGGGCACTCCCTAGTAGGAGCAGTCTTCCATAGGAATTAATGGTTCAATTAAAAGGATAAAATTACATGTATTTAGAGCTGCAATGTGTAACTTTTTGGTCGACCCGACCAAATTCACATATAAATAGCTCTGTCATTCTCATTGAAAGGAAGTCTAAGAAGTGGTAGATCTGTTCTATGCGAGCTATTTCTATGTTTCACGTTCTTAAGTTTCGTTTTTGTGTCTTTTACTTTCGGTTTTGTACACCAGCTTCAAACAGCTGAAAATACAATATTTTTGATTATGGAAATATATTTCACAGCAGTTTAGATGGTACAGTGATTCTCTACACTATGCTTGCTTGTTTTGTCACGTAAACTGAAATTAAGTGAACTATTAGAATTTTAGCAACCAGGAAATGGCGGAGCGATTTCTGCATAGTGCATCTTTAAGTATTTTGTTGTTGTAGTCGGGACAGTAACATTAGTACTCTAAAAAAAACACTTGAAGGAACATGTTTTTATATATTTTTTTATTTTAATGTTTAACTCACATAATATAATAAAAAATTATGCATTAAAGCAAGGGTGTCAAACTCATTTCACGGAGGGCCGAGTGTCTGCGTGCTTTTGTTTTTCCTTTCAATTAACACCTAGACAACCATGTGAGGGTAGTTCCATACTAATTAGTGAGTGACCTTAATTCATCAATGGGTAGTACAAGGGTGGAACGAAAACCCGCAGACACTCGGCCCTCTGTGGAATGAGTTTGACTCGCGTATTAAGATGTCTGTAATAGAATAAACATGTCAAAAACGAATGTAGACATTAATAAATGCATTTCTATAGTGTCCAAAATATTTTTTTTACATTTGAGGAGTACCACCAAGATGGCTGCGCAGTGGCTTCAATACAGCGCCCCCTGTCAGTCATCTAGGGTTTATACACATTATTGGACGTGACTGTATCCTGTCCTTCCTGTAGATTACAATGTCACGTCCTGGAGAGCACTAAGCCCATTCTGACCTGTGGCAGTGACAGCCCCATTGAAGGAGGAGCCAATGGCCACCCGGACCTGCACACAACGGTGAGCTCTCCACTCCTCTTGGATGATGCTCCTCCACCCACTAGAATACATGAACCTATATATTAACCTATGTACAGTATTTACTGTATTTTAACTTTGATTGACTTTGTTTATCTTCTTTTTTTTCCTCTTTTTTTTGTACACTATTACAACCATTATACATTTTAGTGGTGTCAAATTGATATGGGAGACTGAAAAGTGAATACATTAGTAAGATGAAGTAACCCAATGCTCTCCTCTGCAGCTGATGCGTGTGATGGTGTGTAACGTCCGGCTAGAGCAGAAGCTGGACCAGTATCTGTGGTTCCAGCAGGTTCTGATTGGTCTGGTGCTAGTCGTCATGATGTTCAGCTTCCTGTGTCTCTACAACCTTCCTGGGACTTCCTGACCTGACAACATGGTCTACCTCCTCCTCCCATCGAACATAGAGACTACAGCAGCTTAAAGCTTAACCAACAGGAAGTGGGCTGGTATTGGACTCAGTGATAAAATGAGCGCAGACTCTCCTCTCGACAAGGGCTGTCGTCATGAAGATGGAGGGATGTTCTGTTCCGTAGCAGTGAACTTGTGGAGTTGCCAGTCAGTTGCCCATAGAGATTCCTCATAGTTTCCTAGGTGTTGTGAGAGGTTCTGTTGCTAAAGACTCTAGACACTGTGAAATTAAATCAATAATGTATTTTTATTACTGAAAATGGAATTATACAGTGCCTTCAGAAAGTATTCATACTACATTACACATTTTGTTGTGTTACAGCCTGAATTCAAAATTGATTAAAAATATATATTTCTCACCCATCTACACACAATACCCCATAATTACAAAGTGAAAACATGTTTTTAGAATTTTTTGCACATTTATTGAAAATTAAATACAAAAATATATCATTTACATAAGTTTTCACACCTCTCAGTCAATACTTTGTAGATGCACCTTTGGCAGCTATTACAGCTGTGAGCCTTTCTGGGTAAATCTCTTACAAGCTTTCCATACCTGGATTGTGCAACATTTGCCCAGTATTCTTTTAAATATTCTTTAAGCAATGTCAAATTGGTTGTTCATCATTGCTAGACAACCATTTTCAGTTCTTGCCATAGATTTTCAAGTAGATTTAAGTCAAAACTGGAACTCGGCCACTCAGGAACATTCACTGTCTTCTTGGTAAGCAACTCCAGTGTAGATTTGGCTTTGTGTTTTAGGTTATTGACCTGCTGAAAGGTGAATTCATCTCCCAGTGTCTGGTGGAAACAAGACTGAACCAAGTTTTCCACTAGGATTTTGCCTGTGGTTAGCGCCATTGCGTTAATTTTTTATCCTGAAAAACTCCCCGGCCCTAACGATTACAAGCGTACCCATAACATGATGCAGTCACCATTATGCTAGAAAATATGGAGAGTGGTACTCAGTAATGTGTTGTATTGGATTTGCCCCAAACATAACACTTTGTATTCAGGACAAAAAGTTAATTGCTTTGCCACATTCTTTTCAGTATTTCTTTAGTGCCTTGTTGCAAACAGGATGCATGTTTTGGAATATTTTTGTTCTGTACAGGCTTCCTTCTTTTCACTCAGTCAATTAGGTTAGTATTGTGAAGTAACTACAATGTTGTTGAATCATCCTCAGTTTTCTCCTATCACAGCCATTAAACTCTGTAACTGTTTTAAAGTCACCGTTGGCCTCATGGTGAAATCCCTGAGCGGTTTCCTTCCCCTCCGGCAACTGAGTTAGGAAGGACGCCTGTATCTTTTGTAGTGACTGGGTGTATTGATACACCATCCAAAGTGCAATTAATAACTTCACCATGCTCAAAGGGATATTAAATGTCAGCTTTTTCTATTTTAGGTGCCTTTCTTTGGAAAACCTTCTTGGTCTTTGTGTATCTGTGTTTGAAATTCACTGCTCGACTGATGGACCTTACAATTATCTGTATGTGTGGGGTACAGAGAAGAGGTCGTCATTCAAAAAGAATGTTAAACACTATTATTGCACACATAGTGAGTACATGCAACTTATTATGTGACTTTTTAAGCACATTTGTACTCCATAACTTATTTAGGCTTGCCATAACAAAGTGGTTGAATACTTGATTCAAACAATTCATCTTTACATGTTTTATTAATTTGTAAACATTTTGAAAAACATAATTCCACTTTGTCATCATGGGGTATTTTGTGTAGGCCAGAGACAAAAAAAAACTACATTTTATGAATTTTAAATTCATTCTGTAATACAACAAAATGAGGAAAAAGTCATAGTGAATACTTTCTGAAGGCATTGTATATGAGGTCTATTTATTTCAAAATGTAACATGACGTAGAAGATTTAGTTGTTCATTTTTCTGATCCTAATGTACATTTCATTTTAAATATATGAACATATCCTGTTTAAGAATAAACTTTAACAAATCGTTTTTGAGCATTTTAGCATTTTCCTTTTGTTGAACATGACTGTTGTTGTGATGGGTTGTATCTGAAAATGGCTTATAAAAATAGGTTTCTTTCTTAATGTGTACAGTGCAATGGTAGAATATTATGGGGGACACATGTAGAGTTGTACTAAATAGCTTTGAAAGGCAGTGTGTGCTGGCATGAACAAGGCACCACCAACATGAGCACAGCTCTATCCTGATACAGTAGATAACCAGCTCACTCCTGAAGCAGGCCTGAAACCTCTTTCTCTCTTGACCCTTATTTTACATCAACAGTCTCACTGTGTCCGTGATGCAGCCTCACCCTCCTCCCTTCCTCCCTCTTTGATAAAAGGGGTGCCAAATTGAAAACAGAGTGTGACCTCTCCCCACTTACCCCTGGAGAGCCCAGGGAGATCTCTGTGCTATCTCCCTCTATTTGTTTTAATTACCCTACGCTGGCAACCTAAAAATACCAAGCAATTACTGTTGAGGATGAGGAGATGGCAGAACCCACTCACGGGGCTCAGTGGGAAGGCTGGGTATCTATATCAAGATCCAGCGCAGAGCAATCAACCACAGAGCCAAGGCACAGGGGGATCACACTTAGAATATTAAATACATGCACCACTTATAATAACACGGCGACTTACACCAAGGCTAGTTTGTTCTGACAGCTCTGCAGGGTCTGCTGTTGGTGTCTGATTTGCCTTTTGTCCCCTCAAAACGATGTGCTGTCTGGTGGTTATATGTCTGATCAGTCATTGAAGTCAAATCAAATCCAATTTTATTTGTCACATGCGCCGAATACAACAGGTGTAGACCTTACCGTGAAATGCTTACTTACATGCCCTTCACCAACAATGCAGTTTTAAGAAGAAAAAAATATTTACTAAATAAACTAAAGTAAAAAAAAAAATTCTAAATAATAATAAGGCTATATACAGGGGGTACCGGTACAGAGTCAATGTGCGGGGATCAATCAATCAATCAAATGTATTTATAAAGCCCTTTTTACATCAGCAGATGTCACAAAGTGCTATACAGAAACCCAGCCTAAAACCCCAAACAGCAAACAATGCAGATGTAGAAGCACGGTGGCTTGGAAAAACTCCCTAGAAAGGCAGGAACCTAGGAAGAAACCTAAAGAGGAACCAGGCTCTGAGGGGTTGCCAGTCCTCTTCTGGCTGTGCCGGGTGGAGATTATAAGAGTACATGGCCATTTAAGGCCAGGATTTTCATAAATCAAATCAAATCAAATTGTATTGGCCACATGCGCCGAATACAACAGGTGCAGACATTACAGTGAAATGCTTACTTACAGCCCTTAACCAACAGTGCATTTCTTTTTAATAAAAAAGTAGAATAAAACAACAAAAAAGTGTTGAGAAAAAAAGAGCAGAAGTAAAATAAAATAACAGTAGGGAGGCTATATATACAGGGAGGTACCGGTGCAGAGTCAATGTGCGGGGGCACCGGCTAGTTGAGGTAGTTGAAGTAATATGTACATGTGGGTAGAGTTAAAGTGACTATGCATAAATAATTAACAGAGTAGCAGCAGCGTAAAAAGATGGGGTGGGGGGGCAGTGCAAATAGTCTGGGGTCAAATAATAATCAGTTATTTTAGAGGGTGCAACAGGTCAATACCTCAGGAGTAAATGTCAGTTGGCTTTTCATAGCCGAGCATTCAGAGGTCAAGACAGCAGGTGTGGTAGAGAGAGAGAGTCGAAAACAGCAGGTCCGGGATAAGGTAGCACGTCCGGTGAACAGGTCAGGGTTCCCTAGCTGTAGGCAGAACAGTTGAAACTGGAGCAGCAGCGCGACCAGGTGGACTGGGGACAGCCAAGAGTCATCAGGCCAGGTAGTCCTGAGGCATGATCCTAGGGCTCAGGTCCTCCGGGATGGGAGGGAGAGAGGGAGAGAGAGAGAATTAGAGGGAGCATACTTTAATTCACACAGGACACCAGATAAGACAGGAGAATTACACCAGATATAACAGACTGACCCTAGCCCCCCGGCTCATAGACTATTGCAGCATAGATACTGGAGACTGAGACGGGTGGGTCGGGGCACACTGTGGCCCCGTCTGACGATACCCCCGGACAGGGCCAACCAGGCAGGATATAACCCCTACCACTTTGCCAAAGCATAGCAGACCACCAACATACTACCCTGAAACAAGGCTGAGTATAGCCCACGAAGATCTCCTCCACCGCACGAGCCCGAGGGGGCGCAAAACTGGACAGGAAGATCACGTCTGTGACTCAACCCACTCAAGTGACGCACCCCTCCTAGGGACGGCATGGAAGAGCGCTAGTAAGCCAGTGACTCAGCCCCTGTAATAGGGTCAGAGGCAGAGAATCCCAGTGGAGAGAGGGGAGCCGGCCATGCAGATACAGCAAGGGCGGTTCGTCGCTCCAGTGCCTTGCCGTTCATCTTCGCACCCCTGGGCCAGACTACACTCACTCTTCAGTAATTAAAGGTCGAGACCGAGTCTGTGTCTCTCACATGGATAGGCAGACCATTCCATAAAAGTTGAGCTCTATAGGAGAAAGCCCTGCCTCCAGCTGTTTGCTTAGAAATTCTAGGGGCAATAAGGAGGCCTGCCTCTTGTGACCGTAGTGTACGTGTAGGTATGTATGGCAGGCTCAAATCTGAGAGATAGGTAGGAGCAAGCCCATGTAATGCTTTGTAGGTTAGCAGTAAAACCTTGAAATCAGCCCTAGCCTTAACAGGAAGCCAATGTAGAGAGGCTAGCACTGGAGTAATTTTTTGGTTCTAGTCAGGATTCTAGTAGCCGTGTTTAGCACTAACTGATGTTTATTTAGTGCTTTATCCGGGTAGCCGGAGAGTAGAGCATTGCAGTAATCTAATCTAGAAGTGACAAAAGCATGGATTAGCTTTTCTGCATCATTTTTGGACAAAAAGTTTCTGATTTTTGCAATGTTACGAAGATGGATAAAAGCTGTCTTTGAAATATTCTTGATACGTTTGTCAAAAGAGAGATCAGGGTCCAGAGTAACGACGAGGTCCTTCACAGTTTTATTTGAGACGACTGTACAACCATCAAGATTAATTGTCAGATCCAACAGCAGATATTTTTGTTTCATGGGACCTAGAACTAGCATCTCTGTTTTGTCTGAGTTTAAAAGTAAAATATTTGCCGCCATCCACTTCCTAATGTCTGAAACACAGGCTTCCAGGGTAGGTAATTTTGGGGCTTCACTATGTTTCATCGAAATGTACAGCTGTGTGTCGTCCGCATAACAATGAAAGTTGACATTGTGTTTCCGAATGACATCACCAAGAGGTAGAATATATAGTGAAAACAATAGTGGTCCTAAAACGGAACCTTGAGGAACGCCGAAACATACAATTTATTTGTCAGAGGACAAACCATCCACAGACAAACTAATATCTTTCCGACAGATAAGATCTAAACCAGGCAAGAACTTGTCCGTGTTGACCAATTAGGGTTTCTAATCTCTCCAAAAGAATGTGGTGATCGATGGTCAAAAGTAGCACAAAGGTCTAGGAGCACGAGGACAGATGCAGAGCCTTGGTCTGACACCATTAAAAGGTCATTTACCACCTTCACGAGTGCAGTCTCAGTGCTATGATGGGGTCTAAAACCAGACCAAGGAATTATTTGTCTTCAGGAAGGCAGTGAGTTGCTGCGCAACAGCTTTTTCAAAAAACATTGAGAGGAATGGGAGATTCAATATAGGCCGAATTTATTTTACATTTTCCAGGTCAAGGTTTGGCTTTTTCAAGAGAGGCTTTATTACTGCCACTTTTAGTGAGTTTGGTACACATCCGGTGGATAGGGAGGCATTTATTATTTTCAACATAGGAGGGCCAAGCACATGAAGTAGCTCTTTCAGTAGTTTAGTTGGAATAGGGTCCAGTATGCAGTTTGACGGTTTAGAGGCCATGACTATTTTCATGAATGTGTCAAGAGATACAGGATTAAAACACTTGATTGTCTCCATTGATCCTAGGTCGTGGCAGTTCTGTGCAGACTCAGGATAACTGAGCTTTGGAGAAATACGCAGATTCAAAGAGGAGTCCGTAATTTGCTTTCTAATGATCATGATCTTTTCATCGAAGAAGTTCATGAATTTATCATGGCTGAAGTGAAGGCTATCCTCTCTTGTTTAATGCTGCTTTTTAGTTAGCTTTGCGACTGTATCAAAAATAAATTTTGGATTGTCGAGCAGCAGTGAGGGCTCTTCGGTATTGCACGGTACTGTCTTTCCAAGCTAGTCGGAAGACTTTCAGTTTGGTGGAGCGCCATTTCCGTTCCAATTTTCTGGAATACCAGGGAGCAAATTTCTTCAGACAAATGTTTTTTGTTTTTAGGGGTGCGACTGCATCTAGGGTATTACACAAGGTTCAATTTAGATCCTCAGTTAGGTGGTTAACCGATTTTTGTACTCCGACGTCCTTGGGTAGGTGGAGGGAGTCTGGAAGGGCATCTAGCAATCTTTGGGTTGTCAGATAATTTATAGCACAGCTTTTGATGATCCTTGGTTGAGGTCTGAGGAGATTATTTGTTTGCGATTGCAAACGTAATAAAATGGTGGTCCGATAGTCCAGGATTATGAGGAAAAACATTTAGATCCACAATATTTATTCCACGGGACAAAACTAGACCAGGGTATGACTGTGGCAATGAGTAGGTCCGGAGACATGTTGGACAAAACCCACTGAGTCGATGATGGCTCCGAAAGCCTTTTGGATTGGGTCTGTGAACTTTTCCATGTGAATATTACATTTACTAAAAATGTGAATATTATCTGCCATGACTACAAGGTCCGATAGGAATTCAGGGAACTCAGTGAAGAACGCTGTATACGGCCCAGGAGGCCTGTAAATAGTAGCTATAACAAGTGATTGAGTAGACTGCATAGATTTCATGACTAGAAGCTCAAAAGATGAAAACAAAGTATTTTTTTTTTGTAAATTGAAATTTGCTGTCATAAATGTTAGCAACACCTCCGCCTTTTAGCGGGATGTGCGGGGGATATGGTCACTAGTGTAACCAGGAGGAGAGGACTCATTTACCACAGTAAATTCATCAGGCTTGAGCCATGTTTCAGACAGGCCAATCACATAAAGATTATGATCAGTGATTAGTTAATTGACTATGGAGGAGGTCTTTATTCCAGTGAGATTGCTAAGGTGAACACTGCCATGTTTTGTTTTGCTCAACCTAGATCGGGGCACAGACACAGTCTCAATGGGGATAGCTGAGCTGACTACACTGACTGTGCTAGTGGCAGACTCCACTAAGCTGGCAGTCTGGCTAACAGCCTGCTGCCTGGCCTGTACCCTATCTCATTGTGGAGCTAGAGGAGTTATAAGATGAGAGCACCCCTCCAGCTAGGATGGAGTCCGTCAATTCTCAGCAGGCCAGGCTTGGTCCTGTTTGTGGGTGAGTCCCAGAAAGAGGGCCAATTATCTACAAATTCTATCTTTTGGGAGGGGCAGAAAACAGTTTTCAACCAGCGATTGAGTTGTGAGACTCTGCTGTAGAGCTCATCACTCCCCCTAACTTGGAGGGGGCCAGAGACAATTACTTGATGCCGAGTAATTGAATAACTGCCAGGTCCCTGACCTCCTCCCTATAGGCTGTCTCATCGTTGTCGGTGATCAGGCCTACCACTGTTGCGTCGTCGGTAAACGTAATGATGGTGTTGGAGTCGTGCTTGGCCATGCAGACGTGGGTGAACAGGGAGTACAGGAGGGGACTAAGCACTCACCCCTGAGGGGCCCCTGTTTTGAGGATCAGTGTGGCAGATGTGTTGTTGCCTACCCTTTCCACCTGGGGGCAGCCCATCAGGAAGTCCAGGATCCAGTTGCAGAGTGAGGGGTTTAGACAGGTTGAAAATGTCAGTGAAGACACTTGCTAGTTGGTCAGTGCATGCTCTGAGTAGACATCCTGGTAATACGTCTGGCCCTTCAGCATTGTGAATGTTGACCTGTTTTTAGGTCTTATTCACATCGACTACGGAGAGCGTGATCACACATTCGTTCGGAACAGCTGGTGCTCTCATGCGTGTTTCAGTGTTGCTTGCTTCAAAGTGCGCATAGAAGTCATTTAGGTAATCTGGTAGGCTCGTGTCACTTGGCAGCTCGCATCTGGGCTTCCCTTTGTAGTCCGTATTAGTTTGCATGCCCTGCCACATCCAAAGAGTCAGAGCCGGTGTAGTATGATTCAATCTTAGTTCTGTATTGATGCTTTGACTGTTTGATGGTTTGTCGGAGGGCATAGCAAGATTTCTTATAAGCGTCCAGGTTAGTGTCCCGCTCATTGAAAGCGGCAGCTCTACCCTTTAGCTCTGTGCGGATGTTGCCTGTAATCCATGGCTTCTGGTTGGGGTATGTACGTACGGTCACTGTGGAGATGACATCATTAATGCACTTATTGATGAAGCCGGTGACTGATGTGGTATACCCCTCAGTGCCATCGGATGAATCCCGGAACATATTCCAGTCTGTGCTAGCAAAATAGTCCTGTAGCTTAGCATCTGCGTCATCTGACCACTTCTGTATTGAGCGAGTCACTGGTACTTCCTGCTTTGAGTGTTTCATGTGCATTGGCTTTTGCTTTGGTTGGAGCCTCTTATACTCTCTTTCTTATTTTAGCACATCATGTTCTGCTACCTCATGTTTCGTAACAGTGCTTTTGCTGTGTTTCCCCTTGTTCACATGTTCTGATGTTTTGAAAGGTTTCCTCTGTATGAGTCTACCACGCGATTGACAAACCTCTCTCCCTGCATCAATGGACTGTTTATATTAGTCATTGGATCGTTTTAGGAGAATGTGTGCACTGGGTGTAAAACATGCATTATTTGTTGTATTTTCGCTCTCACTGAGAAATGCTTTCGCAGCTGTTTGGGGCAGTAAGTGCCTGTGCATTTAGCAGGACGAGGGTAAATAGAGTGTCAGGCTCTCTAGGGGGCTTTAGGTAAATGTTTTAGCATCAGGTGCAGTTGGGTAATCTCTTAAGTGCAGCTATACCTCCTTCAGTACCTGATCAAGTCTTCGTCAAAATCCACTCAAAGCCAGATTGATCCAGATGGTTACATAAGGTGGTCCAAAACCCAATATGAGCATCCTTCCATGTTCCCACCCACTCCCACCACTAATGCATTCCTTTCAGTCATTACAGTTCAGAAAGCTCATTAGATGTTTGAAGGTGTGCAGACACGACTGTCTTCTCTCCCCCGACAGACAGAGGGAAGATCTCAATTCCATACTCCTCGCGTCCTCTCTCCTCGCCTCCTTCTTAAAACCCATTGGATGAGTAAGCCAGAGGTCCCACCCCTCTGACCTCCTCCTCCAATGTGTTTTGAGAAGGAGGCAAGGAGAGAGGATGCGAGGAGTATGCAATTGAGATTCTACCAGACTCATCCTCCTCCCTGATTTCCCGGATGCCACTAATTACACAGGTCTGATAGGTCTGCCCAGAGTCCCAGAAGTAAGGAAGTCCTCCACAATATTGATTTAACATTAAACACCAGTAAATCGAAGACCGGTTCAATGCGCACGGCTGGCCCAAGGTGCTCATTGTATGCTTGAGGGGACAATGATTTACCTCAAGCAGCAAATTGGGAGAGGGGATCGATGGAGAGGTAATGAGTAGTGAGAGTAACGAGAACTCCTGGATCTGTATATGTCTGAGCAGCTGTTGCTGTATTATCACAGAAGAGGGAAATCTTCACGTTCACGGCAGCACATTACTTCCTGTTTCCTCTTTCAGCCTTTCTGATTATCCGTCAGTTTATAATACAGAGAAAGATGTTGGCGTACAGTGGTTTCAATGTGGGTCCCTCAAGCTCTGTTTTTATGCTTTTAATAACTGGGTGATGCAAACATACCATGGTCTGTACCTATGTGATATGATGTCAGTGATTCTAAACCTCATCAGCCAAGGCTAAGCATAGACAGCTGACTGATGGGGCTATATTCAGACCTACAGCACATATAGTACTGTTCATCAAGAGGGGGGTTTCCCTTCCCCATCCACTCAATGACAGCCACAAACTGTAGTTATTTCTACATACCTGGTTCCACTGTAGGTCATTCACAGTGGCAGGTGGTGAGAAGTGGGCAGATATATGGAGAGGGTTTATTCTCTACACATCAACAGTCATTCTCTGCCTCCTCTCTCTAAATACACTACCGGTCACAAGTTTTAGAACACCTACTCATTCAAGGGTTTTTCTTTACTTTTAATATTTTCTACATTGTAGAATAATAGTGAAGACATCAAAACTATGAAATAACACATATGGAATCATATAGTAACCAGAAAAGTGTTAAAAAAAGCAAAATATATTGTATATTTGAGATTCTTCAAATAGCCATCCTTTGCCTTGATGACAGCTTTGCACACTCTTGGCATTCTCTCAACCAGCTTCATAAGGTAGTCACCTGGAATGCATTTCAATTAACAGGGGTGCCTTGTTAAAAGTTCATTTATTTCCCTCTTAATGCATTTGAGCCAATCAGTTGTGCTGTGACAAGTTGGGGGGGGGTATACAGAAGATAGCCCTATTTAGTAAAAGACCAAGTCCATATTATGGCAAGAACAGCTCAAATAAGCAAAGAGAAACAACAGTCCATTGTTACTTTAAGACATGAAGATCAGTGAAAATGTCTTCAAGTGCAGTCGCAAAAACCATCATGTGCTATGATGAAACTGGCTCTCATGAGGACCGCCACAGGAATAGAAGACCCAGAGTTACCTCTGCTGCAGAGGATAAGTTCATTAGAGTTACCAGCCTCAGAAATTGCAGCCCAAATAAATGCTTCATTGAGTTCAGACACATCTCAACATCAACTGTTCAGAGGAGACTGTGTGAATCAGGCCTTCATGGTCGAATTGCTGCAAAGAAAGCACCATTAAAGGACACCAATAATAAGAAGAGACATGCTTGGGCCAAGAAACACGAACAATGGACATTAGACCGGTGGAAATTTGTCCTTTGGTCTGGAGGTTTTTGGTTCCAACCGCTGTGTCTTTGTGAGACGCGGTGTGGGTGAACGGATGATCTCCGCATGTGTATTTCCCACCGTAAAGCATGGAGGAGGAGGTGTTATGTTGTGGGGGTGCTTTGCTGGTGACACTGTCTGTGATTTATTTAGAATTGAAGGCACACTTAACCAGCATGCTTACCACAGCATTCTGCATTGATACACCATCCCATCTGGTTTGGGCTTAGTGGGACTATTTGTTTTTCAACAGGACAATGACCCAACACAACTCCAGGCTGTGTACGGGCTATTTTACCAAGAAGGAGAGTGATGGAGTGCTGCATCAGATGACCTGGCCTCCACAATCCCCTGACCTCAACCCAATTTAGATGGTTTGGGATGAGTTGGACCGCGGAGTGAAGGAAAAGCAGCCAACAAGTGCTCAGCATATGTTGGAACTCCTTCAAGACTGTTGGAAAAGCATTCCAGGTGAAGCTGGTTGAGAGAATGCCAAGAGTGTGCAAAGCTGTTATCAAGGGAAAGGGTGGCTATTTGAAGAATCTCAAATATAAAATATATTTTGATTTGTTTAACACTTTTTTGGTTACTACATGATTCCATATGTGTTATTTCAGAGTTTTACATTTTACATTTTAGTCATTTAGCAGACACTCTTATCCAGAGCGACTTACAGTTAGTGCATACTATATATATTTGTCATACTTTTGATGTGTTCATTATTATTCTACAATGTAGAAAATAGTTTTTAAAAAATAAGAAAAACCCTTGAATGAGTAGGTGTTCTAAACCTTTTGACCAGTAGTGTACATCCTCCTTGACTGCTCTCCCTCTACCCTAGAACCTATATCCTAAAACCAGTGCCTGCTCTGATTCCCCCTGTGGTGTGGCAGGCCTCTGATGGTAGTTTATAGACAGATACAGTGAGGTCAGGTGACAGTGATCCCTGTAGGTGGGTTAGTTATAGACATGGAGAGCCATTGACACAATATGAATGACACCTCCTCTGAGGCTTATTTCATAGTCAGTCATTCATGAGCAGTAATTTGAATGAATGTGGTCACCATATTATCCATTATTATAGAAAGTAATGTTCCTCTCTGAGGACAATAAAGTGTAACTATCCAAAGCAGAGTTTTCTCCCTTTACAGATTGGTTATGTAATAAAGAAAGGATGATAACCCTACTGTATTTTAAAAGATAACTTTTCAGAGGGAGAATAGAAAGGTGTTTACCCCCACGGTATCTCAGAAACCATATTACTAGGAGGTGGGAGTCTGGGATTCTAGTCATCTTTCCCCGTTCTAAAATGGAAGATTAGGTATCAGAGATGGATCCTTCATTACACTACCTTTACCTTTTGTTTCAACATCTCCTCAGTGTTCTCTCTTGGGTTATTATGAGGAATACAGTGGACCGCACAAAAACGAGATAGAAGGCAATCAATATAGCAGTCTGGCTAAATGTATTACCTCTCACAGGACCCACACTTCTGTGTCTCCAAGCATCCATTTCTCTCCCAGCGATTGGCTTTAGTTTTCCTTGATTATCTTGATTCATGGCAAGGCCCTGGGGCGGCATCTCCTTTCCCAAAGGCTTGAATGAACGCTGGTTTGAGGGAGAATGGAATAGCCCCAGTGTAATCGTGCTGTAAAATATTTATTCAGGAGAAAAGCCTTTATTGGGTCTAAGTATGGTGCTGTGGTGTGTGTGTATTTAGTATTTTGTTAGGATCCCCATTAGCTAGTGCTAAAGCAGCAGCTACTCTTCCTGGGGTCCAAACAAAACATAAAACATGACATAATTAAGCAATAAGGCCCGAGGGGGTGTGGTATGTGGCCAATATGCCACGGCTAAGGGCTGTTCTTAAGCACGACGCAACGCGGAGTGCCTGGATACAGACATACAGTGGGGAAAAAAAGTATTTAGTCAGCCACCAATTGTGCAAGTTCTCCCACTTAAAAAGATGAGAGAGGCCTGTAATTTTCATCATAGGTACACGTCAACTATGACAGACAAATTTAGATTTTTTTTCCAGAAAATCACATTGTAGGATTTTTAATGAATTTATTTGCAAATTATGGTGGAAAATAAGTATTTGGTCACCTACAAACAAGCACGATTTCTGGCTCTCACAGACCTGTAACTTCTTCTTTAAGAGGCTCCTCTGTCCTCCACTCGTTACCTGTATTAATGGCACCTGTTTGAACTTGTTATCAGTATAAAAGACACCTGTCCACAACCTCAAACAGTCACACTCCAAACTCCACTATGGCCAAGACCAAAGAGCTGTCAAAGGACACCAGAAACAAAATTGTAGACCTGCACCAGGCTGGGAAGACTGAATCTGCAATAGGTAAGCAGCTTGGTTTGAAGAAATCAACTGTGGGAGCAATTATTAGGAAATGGAAGACATACAAGACCACTGATAATCTCCCTCGATCTGAGGCTCCACGCAAGATCTCACCCCGTGGGGTCAAAATGATCACAAGAACGGTGAGCATAAATCCCAGAACCACACAGGGGGACCTAGTGAATGACCTGCAGAGAGCTGGGACCAAAGTAACAAAGCCTACCATCAGTAACACACTACGCCGCCAGGGACTCAAATCATGCAGTGCAAGACGTGTCCCCCTGCTTAAGCCAGTACATGACAGTACAAAATCCTACAATGTGATTTTCTGGATTTTCTTTTCTCATTTTGTCTGTCATAGTTGACGTGTACCTTTGATGAAAATTACAGGCCTCTCTCATCTTTTAAAGTGGGAGAACTTGCACAATTGGTGGCTGACTAAATACTTTTTTCCCCCACTGTATACCACAAACCCCAGAGGTGCCTTATTGCTATTATAAACTGGATACCAATGTAATTAGAGCAGTAAAAATAAATGTTTTGTGATACCTGTGGTATACGGTCTAATATAAAACGGCTGTCAGCCAATCAGCATTCAGGGCTCGAACCACCCAGTTTATAATACATAATAATAGACAAGTACAGCACAAGGACATAACTACATAAAGTGTGTGTACCTATGTATTTACTTATATATTTACATAATTGTATGGATAGATGAACGCATTAATGGGTGTACGTATCATGAATGGATACTTACATTCAAAGCTTGTTACAATATCCATGAACATTGTTTGAACAAAAATAATTATGTTTATTCAGCATTCATTTGGTAAACCTTAATGATCTTATGCTGAGATATAGTCACACCACTTCATCAATATCTAGATATAGTCCCGTGTAGCTCAGTTGGTAGAGCATGGCGCTTGCAACGCCAGGGTTTTGGGTTCGATTCCCACGGGGGACCAGTATGAAACTGTATGCACTCACTAACTGTAATTCGCTCTGAATAAGAGCATCTGCTAAATGACTAAAATGTAATAGACAATGAACCCTGCTCTCCTTTTTACATGACAAAGTCTATGTGTCCACAGTTCCTGTTCTTCAAGTGACAGTAGATATATTCATTTATTTATGCACAAATTAATGCATAACATTTTAAGTTCTCTCTTCTTTCTCATGTCTTTCATTTTTCAAGATATGGCACAAAAAATCCCTCTAATCAACATTCAAATGAGTGTTTAGGTCCTCTGTCCAAAGATGCTGGTGTTAGGCCGCCACCTATTGACTGAAAGTAGAAATGCATTGAGATATAAAAAACAAAAATCATTTTATGATTGGTGCAGAAGGTATTGTTTCAGTTCTGTGGGGATCTGGAGACCATGGATTGAACTAAGTCTGGCCTTTCCCAAAATCTTCCTGATGGACAGTTGGCACAGCTGCATCAGACGAGACACTCCTGGCCAGGCATCCAAGAAGAAATCATAATTTAGAACGACAGAAATACATTTTCAGGGTTAGATGTTTTAAATGATACAAGAACAATGTAAATAGTATCAAAATCTATTACTATATCATGGTATCACATTGCAAGAACCAATAACCCTTTCACAAACACCAGCATATGTATGATAGGTTTAATTTCAAGTATACAAGCAGTTCAAAACACCACCAAAATCTTGTGTATCAGATAGATCCATTGGGGGACTAGCTACCTGCTCTGTGGCCCAGCACTAGTTTCTCCACGGGGCTGTTGGGAGAGGCCAGGTCCAGGGGCCGTTTGCCCTGTGTGTCTCTGCTGCTGCAGTCAGCCCCATGCTCCAGCAGAACAGACATCAGCTCAGGGTTGGACAGACGGGCTGCCACGTGCAAAGGAGAATCCCCATCCTTACTGCTGTTCACACTAGCACCTGACCGAGAGTGTATATTTATGGATATTGTGTGGAAAATGTATGGATTTTGTATGTACAGTAAATGTCATATAACAGTGCCAGGTGAATCAGCCTCAACCTACACTATATATACAAAAGTATGTGGATACCCCTTCAAATTAGTGGATTCAGCTATTCCTGACAGGTGTATAAAATCGAGTGCACAGCCATGCAATCTCCATAGACAAACATTGGCAGTAGAATGGCCTTACTGAAGAGCTCAGTGACTTTCAACGTGGTACCGTCATAGGATGCCACCTTTCCAACAAGTCAGTTTGTCAAATTTCTGCCCTGCTAGAGCTGCCCCGGTCAAATGTAAGTGCTGTTATTATGAAGTGGAAACGTCTAGGAGCAACAACGGCTCAGCCGCTTAGTGGTAGGCCACACAAGCTCACAGAATGGAACCACCGAGTGCTGAAGTGCGCAGCGCGTGAAAATCTTCTGTCCTCGGTTGCAACACTCACTACCGAGTTCCAAACTGCCTCTGGAAGCAACGTCAGCACAAGAACTGTTCGCCAGGAGCTTCTTGAAATGGGTTTCCATGGCCGAGCAGCCACACACAAGCCTAAGATCACCATGCTCAGTGCCAAGCGTCGGCTGGAGTGCTGTAAAGCTCATCGCCATTAGACTCTGGAGCAGAGGAAACGCATTCTCTGGAGTGATGAATCACGCTTCACCATCTGACAGTCCGACGGTTTGGTGGATGCCAGAAGAACTTTACGTGTACCAATGCATAGTGCCAATTGTAAAGTTTGGTGGAGGAGGAATAATGGTCTGGGGCTGCTTTTCATTGTTTGGGCTAGGCCCCTTAGTCCCAGTGAAGGGAAATGTTAATGCTACAGCATACAATTACATTCTAGACGATTCTGTGCTTCCAACTTTGTGGTAACAGTTTGGGGAAGGCCCTTTCCTGTTTCAGCATGACAATGCCCCATGCACAAAGTGAGGTCCATACAGAAATAGTTTGTCGAGATTGGTGTGGAAGAACTTGACTGGCCTGCACAGAACCTTGACCTCAACCCCATCAAACACCTTTGGGTTGAATTGGAACGCAGACTGTGAGCCAGGCCTAATCGCCCAACATCAGTGCCCGATCTCACTAATACTATTGTGGCTGAATGGAAGCAAGTCCCCGCAGTAATGTTCCAACATCTAGTGGAAAGCCTTCCCAGAAGAGTGGAGGCTGTTATAACAGCAAATGGGGGACCAACTCCATATTAATACCCATGATTTTGGAATGAGATGTTCGACAACCAGGTGTCCACATACTTTTGGTCATGTAGTGTATGTAATGTGCCTTGGTAAAATTTATTATATACTGCAGAACCTTGTGATAGAAGCACACTGGTCAATGTCTAGTGCAGATTCTACAGTATCTCTCTATACATGTCTGTGTAATAATAACAAAAGGAAGAGAATCCACTTTCATACCTAGCTGAACCAATTTCTTCACAGTGCTCAGATGCTGATTGGTGCAGGCAGTGTAGAGTGGGGAGCCTGATTGGTCAGTGTGTTGATTGACATCTGCCCCGTGATGAACCAGAGACTCAATGCACTCTGGGTGACCTGGACAGCGATATCATCAAGGAATAAAGAACAGTGTGTGGGATCTGCTTTGAAAAAGTGCTTACAGTATCTAAATCTAGGGAATGATACATTTCATGACACTTATCATAACAAAATAAATCAACGTGACCATGGTTTAACAAATGGTGGCAGCATCTCCCATAAAATGCTTCAACAACAGTACGTTTTTAGGTAATGGTGCCCTTTTTTATTTTATAAAAGCTGACACGTTTTGACTTTCATCTTTGTCAAAGTGCTGTAGCTACTGTATATTAACCTTTGAGAGAGAAAAAAGTAATGCATCATGATCCCTTCATAATGCTATTTTCTCCAACATTTTGTCATCCCTACAGGGATTTTCCCTTTACTACTTTGGCACAAGCTGCAGTGCAGTCTTCAGTGAATCACGTGGCTACTGCCTTGGCTGATGCACCACGGATAGGGTTGCAAAATTCCAGGAACTTTCAATAAATTCTCTGGTTTTCCCCAAATCCCGGTTGGAGGATTCCCGGTGTCAGGAGGGATTAAGCAGGAAAATCTGTTACCCTCCAACCAGGATTTCTAGAAAACCAGGGAATTTATTGAACGTTCCCAGAATTTTGCAACCCTAACTGCCACGGAATCTGCCGAGGCTGCTCCTCCTCCTTGCTCGGGCAGGTTTCGGCGGTCGTCGTCCCCGGAGTACTAGCTACCACCGTTGTATGTTTCTATGTTCGTTTGCTTTTGTCTAATTGTTGTACACCTGTGGTTAGTTAGCGTTGATTATGTGTCCTATAAGTTCTAATTTTGTTAGTCATGTGTTGTGTGTTATTGAGCTTCCTGTCTTCGTGTCTGTATTGGTTTTCCCTCCTTGTGTTTTAGGAGAGGTTTTCGCACATGTTGTGCGCGTTAGTTTACGCCTGTGTGCGTATCGCTCGTCTCCGGGCACTTTTGCTCGTATTGATCTACTAAAGACTGTTGAACGAAGCTTCTGTGTCCTGCGCCTGATTCCCGCACCTTCCACATACAGCACTCCTGACAGAATAACACACCAAGATGGAATCAGCGGAAACAGCACTAGCATCCGAGTCCCTGGAGGAGCGCGTCCGCAAGCAGAACGACCAGATCAACCGCATCGGGACCGCCCTTCAGGACGTTATAAACACTCTGCACCGATGGGAGAACAGAGGGGCACCCACATCTCCCCCTACCTTGCCATCACCATCGGCCAGTCCGCCCATCCAAGCTCCGGAACCCAGTGGGATTCGGCTCTCGCTCCCGAGGGCGTATGATGGTACCGCTGCCGGGTGTCAGGGGTTCCTCCTGCAGGTGGAACTATACCTGGCCACCGTACACCCGGCGCCCTCGGGACACGAGAGCGTTTCCGCCCTCATCTCCTGTCTCACCGACAAGGCGTTGGAGTGGGCCAACGCCGAATGGAGGAGGATAGACGCCGCCACGATCACATACGCGGAGTTCTCCCGCCGCTTCAGGGCTGTGTTCGACCATCCACCTGAGGGAAAGCGGCGGGGAGCGTCTATTCTACCTCCGGCAGGGGAGGAGGAGCGCCCAGGAATTTGCACTGGAGTTCCGGACTCTAGCGGCTGACGCAGGGTGGAATGAGCGGGCCCTCATCGATCATTATCGTTGTAGTCTTCGGGAGGACGTCCGTCGAGAGCTGGCCTGCAGGGATACCAGTCTCACGTTCGACCAGTTGGTGGACATGTCCGTCCGGCTGGACACCCTGCTGGCCACCCGCGGACGTTCCGAGTGGGGTTCGTCCATTCCACCCTCCAGCACCTCCGAGCCGAGCCCTATGGAGCTCGGGGGTGCTGGCGCTAGAGCGAAGAGGGGAAGGAGCACGAGGGGGGCCATCCCCTGCACCAACTGTGGCCGTGGAGGACACACCGCGGCCAGGTGTTGGGGAGGGTCTCCAAGGGGAGAGGACGGCAGGCCCTGCACTGGGGAGTCCTTCCAGGTGAGTAGGCGTCCCACTTACCCAGAGCTCTCTGTTGTGCACTTCTGTATACCTGTGCGATTTCCACAGGTTGCACCTCATTCCCAGCATAAGGCGCTAGTAGATTCAGGCGCAGCTGGGAATTTTGTTGATCGTAAATTTTGTTTAGAATTAGGGATTCCCCTACTTCCTGTTGACATCCCATTTCCTGTTCATGCCCTAGATAGCCGTCCGTTGGGATCGGGGTTGATCAGGGAAGTCACAGCGCCACTTAGGATGTGTACGCAGGGGGGTCATGAGGAGACTATCCAGCTATATCTTATCGACTCTCCTGCGTATCCGGTGGTGCTGGGAATTCCCTGGTTGAGTACCCATGATCCTTCTATTTCGTGGCAAGAGAGGGCTCTTAAGGAGTGTGAGAGGAGATGTTTGGGTGTTTCCGTGGGGGCGACCTCGGTGGAGAGTCCAAACCAGGTGTCCTCACTGCGCATTCCCACTGAGTATGAGGATTTGGCACTTGTGTTTAGTAAATCGAGGGCGACGCGTTTGCCTCCTCATAGACAGGGGGATTGTGCGATAGACCTCCAGGCAGGAGCAGCGCTTCCGCGGAGCCATGTGTATCCTCTGTCCCAAGAGGAGAAGAGGGCTATGGAAACTTACATAGCCGAATCTCTAAGACAAGGATACATACGGCCCTCCACTTCTCCTGCGTCCTCGAGCTTCTTTTTTGTGAAGAAAAAGGATGGAGGGTTGCGCCCGTGCATAGATTACCGTAGTCTCAATCAGATCACTGTGAAGTACAGTTATCCACTCCCTCTGATTGCGACTATGACTGAGTCTTTGCACGGAGCCCGTTTCTTCACGAAACTGGATCTCAGGAGCGCATATAACTTGGTGCGCATTAGGGAGGGCGATGAATGGAAAACGGCATTTAGTACCACCTCGGGTCATTACGAGTATCTCGTCATGCCATACGGGTTGATGAATGCTCCTTCAGTCTTCCAATCCTTCGTGGATGAGATTTTCAGGGACATGCAGGGGCAGGGGCAGGGTGTGGTCGTGTACATAGATGACATCCTGGTTTACTCGCCTACCCGAGACGAGCATGTAGCCCTGGTGCGTCGTGTGTTGGGTAGGCTGTTGGAGCACGACCTGTATGTCAAGGCAGAGAAATGTCTGTTTTTCCAGGAGTCGGTCTCCTTTCTGGGTTATCAGTTATCCGCGTCAGGGGTGAAGATGGAGGTTGACCGGGTGTCAGCCGTGCGTAATTGGCAAACCCCAACCACTGTGAAAGAGGTGCAGCAGTTCTTGGGTTTTGCGAATTACTACCGGAGGTTTGTCCGGGGTTTTGGACAGGTGGCAGCTCCCATAACGTCTCTTCTGAAGGGGGGTCCGGTGCGATTGCAGCGGAGGCGGACAGGGCATTTGGGAGACTGAAGGCCCTGTTTACCTCGGCTCCAGTGCTTGCGCATCCGGATCCCGCCTTACCATTTCAGGTAGAGGTGGACGCGTCTGAGGCCGGTATAGGGGCCGTGCTATCACAACGGTCCGGCACGGCACCTAAACTCCGCCCCTGTGCTTTCTACTCTAAAAAGCTCAGCCCGGCGGAGCGTAATTATGACGTAGGAGACAGGGAGCTGTTAGCCGTGGTTCAAGCCCTAAAGGTGTGGAGACATTGGCTTGAGGGGCTCAACACCCCTTTTCTCATTTTGACTGACCACCGTAACCTGGAGTACATTCGGGCAGCTAGGAGACTGAACCCTCGCCAGGCTCGGTGGAACATGTTTCTAACCCGGTTTGTATTTAAAATCACGTACATCCCTGGGTCCCAGAACGGTAAGGCAGACGCCCTGTCCCGGCGGTATGACACAGAGGAGAGGTCCGTTGAGCCCACTTCCATACTGCCGGAGTCTTGTCTAGTGGCACCGGTAGTGTGGGAGGTCGATGCTGAAATCGAGCGGGCGTTGCGTACCGACCCTAGTCCTCCACAGTGCCCGGTGGGTCGGACGTACGTTCCGCTCGAGGTTCGGGATCGACTTATTTATTGGGCTCACACGTCACCCTCCTCTGGACATCCAGGTATTGGCCGGACTGTGCACTGCCTTAGCGCTAAGTACTGGTGGCCAACGTTAGCCAGGGATGTGAGGGTTTATGTCTCCTCCTGTTCGGTGTGCGCCCAGTGTAAGGCGCCCAGACATCTGCCCAGGGGTAAGTTACAACCCCTGCCCGTTCCACAACAACCCTTGTCTCACCTCTCGGTGGACTTTGTTACAGACCTTCCCCCCTCTCAGGGGAATACCACCATACTGGTCGTTGTGGATCGGTTCTCTAAAGCCTGTCGTCTTCTCCCAATGCCAGGTCTTCCCACTGCCTTGCAGACCGCTGAGGCACTATTCACCCACGTCTTCCGGCATTACGGGGTACCCGAGGATATAGTGTCTGATCGAGGTCCCCAGTTAATAATATAATATAATAATAATATGCCATTTAGCAGACGCTTTTATCCAAAGCGACTTACAGTCATGCGTGCATACATTTTTTTTTTTGTGTATGGAAACAGTTCACCTCCCGAGTCTGGAGAGCGTTCATGGAGCGCCTGGGGGTCTCGGTGAGCCTTACCTCGGGGTACCACCCGGAGAGTAATGGGCAGGTAGAACGTGTGAACCAGGATGTGGGTAGGTTTCTGAGGTCGTATTGCCAGGGCCGGCCGGAGGAGTGGGCGAGGTATATTCCCTGGGCAGAGATGTCCCAGAATTCTCTTCGCCACTCCTCCACCAACCTAACCCCTTTCCAATGTGTGTTAGGTTACCAGCCAGTTCTGGCACCGTGGCATCAGAGCCAGATCGAGGCCCCTGCGGTGGATGAGTGGGTAGGGCGCTCGGAGGAGACGTGGAACGCTGCACACGTCCATCTGCAGCGGGCCATCCGTCGACAAAAAGCGAGCGCCGATCTCCACCGCAGTGAGGGGCCGGTGTACGCACCTGGAGATCGAGTCTGGCTCTCGACCAGAAACCTACCCCTCCGCCTGCCCTGCCGGAAGCTGGGTCGGCGGTTTGTAGAGGCCCTTTAAAGTCCTGAGGAGATTGAACGAGGTGTGTTACAGGTTACTACTACCTATTGAGTATAAGAATATTAACCCCTCGTTCCATGTGTCTCTTCTCAGGCCGGTGGTAGCTGGTCCACTCCAGGAAGGTGAGATAGCAGAGACTCCTCCGCCCCCATTGGACATCGAGGGGGCTCCGGCGTACACAGTTCGGTCCATCTTGGATTCGAGACGTCGGATGGGGGGTCTCCAATATCTTGTGGAGTGGGAGGGGTACGGCCCGGAGGAGCGGTGCTGGGTGCCGAGGAGGGACATCCTAGACCCGTCTCTCCTGACTGAGTTCCACCGTAGTCACCCTACGCGCCCTGCACCGCGTCCTCCTGGTCGTCCCCGAGGCCGGGGTCGGCGCACGGCTGGAGCCACGCGTCAAGGGGGGGGGGTACTGTCACGGAATCTGCCGAGGCTGCTCCTCCTCCTTGCTCGGGCAGGTTTCGGCGGTCGTCGTCCCCGGAGTACTAGCTACCACCGTTGTATGTTTCTATGTTCGTTTGCTTTTGTCTGATTGTTGTACACCTGTGGTTAGTTAGCGTTGATTATGTGTCCTATAAGTTCTCGTTTTGTTAGTCATGTGTTATGTGTTATTGAGCTTCCTGTCTTCGTGTCTGTATTGGTTTTCCCTCCTTGTGTTTTAGGAGAGGTTTTCGCACTTGTTGTGCGCGTTAGTATTTTTCCTGTTAGTTTACGCCTGTGTGCGTATCGCTCGTCTCCGGGCACTTTTGCTCGTATTGATCTACTAAAGACTGTGTTGAACGAAGCTTCTGTGTCCTGCGCCTGATTCCCGCACCTTCCACATACAGCACTCCTGACACTAACCACAGAGGATCTATCTATCTATTAGCAGTACGTCCTTCAGAATGTGAACCCTGACCTTTGGCTGTGGCCTGGTGGATGTGGGAGGCTGAGAGGCTGGATCCTTGGGGTGAGGCTCCGTGCTGGAGGAGCAGGGTCACACAGACCGCGTGGCCCTGTGCACAGGCCTCTGACAGGGGGGTGGTCCGCTCCAATGTGGGGAGGTTCACCTGGTACCACAGACAACAACATGCACTCATCAGCTCTACTGAACAGCTCTTATCTTACATCCAATACATCTTGCCACATCCCTCTACCATCCTATCAAAACCAACAAAAGTACTTGTTATAGCCTGCTGAGAAGGTTAACACTCCTCTGTCTGTCACATTGTAATCATATTTTTTTATTATTTTTTTCATACCCCCTGTGGGAATCAAACCCACAACCCTGGCGTTGTAAACGCCATGCTCTATCAACTGAGCTACATCCCTGCAGGCCATTCCCTCCCCTACCCTGGACGACGCTGGGCCAATTGCGCGTCGCCCCATTGGTCTCCCGGTCGCGGCCGGCTATGACAGAGCCCCCTATCATGAATGGGGGACCAATCTGACTCAATATCTTACAAGAGAAGAACAACATGCACAAGATAATTCAAATATACATACATTAATTAGCCAAAGCATGGATATAGACAAGTGGATACTTTTAGTTTATCGCACCAAGCAGTCTATTACTCACCACTCATCAAAGGGTTGGAGAGAAAAACAACAGATCCAGTCTGAGTTGCATTGTTGCTCTGGTTGTCACTGCTGTGTCCTGTGGCCTGTCTCATTGTTGACCTATAGAGTTCCTCAAATCAGACAGCAGTCTAGTAGTCTGTCTTGCACCATCGGTTTTGTAACATCAGCAACTGGACTGTGACCTGTCGCTGGTGTCAATATATATCTGTACCCATCTGTTCCTGAACTGTTTTTGGGGTGTTTTTGGCATCAGGTCCCAACTCAGAGCTTGTGATGTCATTTCCCCTCAGACTCAGAGTCTGCTATGCAGGAAGTGGGTTTGAATGCCCTACTGGGCTGGTTTTTACAGTGCACATGGTGCTCATTAAGAACCAATGGTGGGGCAGAGAGAGTGAGTGGAAGCCTGTTGAGCAGGTCTGTAACTTGACACTGTCATCACAAACAGTCCACTCAAAGACAGACCATATAAACTATATACGGCAGTACAATAATGACAAGATGAACATTTAACACTTATAAGACGGGTCCAGTATAAGAAGGAGGGAGAGAGGGAAGGAGAGGGCTTGATAAAGAAATATAGAGGGGGGAGAGGGGGAAGTGGAGGAAGAGAGAGTTGGGGCTGGAAAGACACATAGGAAAAATCCTGTGTGTTATTGGAAAGAAATGCAGTTCAAATAGCTGGCTGGATAGGCTTTTAAATGCCTACATTTTACAAGGAGGAATTCAAAGCTCACAGAGATTTGCCAGAGAGAGAAATTTGCCAGAAACCAATTTATGCTCTCTACTTTTTCCATTTGGAGGATACAATGTTGTCTTAGAGAGGAAATACACCAGAAAGTCTTACTTACTTACTGCATTGTCTGGCATAGGTTCATCTTTCGTGGACAGACTATGTAAACATAAATCGAGCATCCGACCAGTTACGTGAGACTTTAGTTCTGGGTTAACCAAGATTAGACATAGGTACCACAGGAAGCTGGTGATGGGAGGACGGCTCACAATAATGGCTGGAATGGAGTAAATGTAATGGTATCAAACACATGGAAATAATGTCCTCCCCAATTAAGGTGCCACCAGCCACCTGTGATAGGTACACTGGCATCATCAACCACTGACACTGCCCAAAGCAGATCCGCTATGATAATAAACTAATCATCCACATAAATTAGTTGATTTTTAAATACCCCAAATTTGCTACCCCTCATTGACATTATCGAGAGGCAAACACGTGACAGTGAGAAAACATGACAAGGCACTCCTTATACACATTCTGTGACATGCACTCTTCATGGATGCAACGAGGTGATTCTCTATCCCAAGGACAGTCCAGATGAAAACATTCTTTAGAAGTTATTTTATCCACCATCAGATGACAGTAGCAGAGAGAGGTTTGTTCAGAGAGAGAACGAGACAGAGAGAGAAGAGAGAGAGAGCGCTCCAGGGGGTGCTGCAAAATCAAATAGCCTACTATCAATCAATCAAATGTATTTATAAAGCCCTTTTTACATCAGCAGCAAACCCCAAACAGCAAGCAATGCAGATGTAGAAGCACAGTGGCTAGCAAAAACTCCCTAGAAAGGCAGAAACCTAGGAAGAAACCTAGAGAGGAACCAGGCTCTGAGGGGTGGCCAGTCCTCTTCTGGCTGTGCCGGTTGGAGATTATAAGAGTACATGGCCATTAAGGCCAAATTGTTCTTCAAGATGTTCAAATGTTCATAGATGACCAGCAGGGTTGTAGAGGGTACAACAGGTCAGTACCTCAGGAGTAAATTATGTCGATTAAATCCCTGCCACTGTAAACCTAACACACAAATTACTTTGTGCCTTGTCATAGAAGGTGCATGGATTAGAATAGTTTACCATTGCATAAACCCACTGAATGCCCTCTCTGTAATCAATGCATATTCATAGCTCCTTTGTTTCGTTCCACAAATCCTTTCCGCACCTGCTTTTCTGGTTCTTAGAGTTGGAATGCAGAAGCTCCCTACCTACTCAGGTCACGGTGCTGCGCATTAGGGTGTTCATAATCTATCTGTCTGGACAGGGTAGGGCCTAGTAACTTTCCTACTGTATTTCAACTTTCGAATGTAGCCTACCTACATTAAAATCACTCTAAACGACTGCATAGTATCACGTTCTTGTATAGTTGGGTCAATTGTTGTAGTAGAAAATGTAAACGTTTGCATACTGTGCATTTCCTATTTTCCACTAGGACTACAGCCCCTGCTATTTATTAAAGGTGAGTCACAGTCTCTTCCTGAACACACATTGATACACTTATTTTTCATACACTCTTAATGCAATCTATATTTAATATTGTAGAGGCATGGACAACTTGTTGGAAAAATTTAACTGAACAAAGAGTAAGCCTTTACACTCCAAATGTCAGAGCAACATTCTTTTGTAGGCTCTTACCAATGTTGGGCAGTTAAACCCTGACTGGAAATATTAAATAGAAGCACATGATGATTCAACCCGTGATTTTCACTAGGAGCAGCTCATACCACGACTAAATGAATGAATTTCCCTTTATTTTCTCCCCTGACACCGTAGCCTGCTTTTCTGCATCTAGTCCATGATGGCATCCCCAAGGCTGGAGACGTTCTGCTGCCCAAACAGAGACGCATCGACCGAATTTGTCATTACTTTTCAACCCCTCTTCTTTAGCGCCATTTGCATCGGTAGCGCAGGTTTAAGTTTGATATTTTCTATATTACAACTTTTGCCCAAACGTAGGGGTTACAGACGCCTTGGACAGTACCCTCTTCCTAAACCAGCGTCTTCGTCGAGAATATTGTTTATCATCAGCATATGTGATATACTGGGATGTGCAGGTAAGGAAATATCCCGTTACTTTTCATCAACACTTTCCATGTCACTGCCGATACGATGGAGAGTTTACTCAAATATTATAATTGTGTCAGCCTACTTTACTGTGAACTTTTTAATTGTTCATCATAGCCTATGACAATGGAATCAAATATTGTAGCTAGTGAAACACCAGTTCTTATCATATGCAATAGGGCATATTGCTCAATTTGCTCATTTTGTAACAGCTCTCAGTCTCACATGGAAATCCACTCATGGCACATCATGTAGCTAAGCCTAGTTATGATGACGCATGAGCCAACATTTTCAAGTTGTTATAAACCATTTCAGCATTGTGAAAGAATGGACTCTTACCAGCTTGTTTTCATAACGGCCACTAAATTATACACAATGAAGAAAATACAGTATAGTGCCACAAGCCTACCCTTGGACTGATTTGTCTCCTGACAGTGTCTAAATGAGGCAATTTATAGGCCTAGCTACTATAGTAGGAATGTAGTTTCAGTTTCTTAACATCACCTAGGCAACTGTTTGAAATGAGAATATGAGCTGGATAATGCCTTGATATAGTAATATTAGAATTAGACTAATGTGAGAGGTGTAGTCTAGTCAGCTTACAATGCTTGAATTGTTCACTGGTGACATTTTATGGCCTCGAAGCCCTCTCTGAAATAGTCACAAAATGGACATTTGTCACACAAAATGATAGCATGCTAAATCAAAGCACTTTAAGTTGAGTCATGGCCTTTACTAGAAGGTCTAGTAGTGAGATAAGACACTAATGGAGAGAAGAAGAGCTGACTGAGGACTGCTGTCCTTTTGTGAGAATAATACTGATGGACTGATCAATTCTATTCTTCATTTAAGTTAGTATGCTGATATATTTGTTTCAATGAAAACATATGTCATTGTCTACTGGGAAAATGACATAAGAACACAATGATTCAACAAGTTAAATCAATTGGTAGTGAGAAATGATACATTTGACATTCTCTACCCACAAAAGTAAGTCTTTCTTTGTTATTTTGCTTCTACAAAAGGTGTCAAAGAATAATCTAATTAAGCTGAATAGTATGTGGTTCCAGTTTCTCCCAGCAAGGTTGTTTTCCCACAGCAAATAAAAAAACTTTAATAAGTTCATCATGCCACATTTCAGCCAAAGCACACTAGAGCATCAAGTACATCACGTTAAGTTACTGAAGTATACTCACACGTTTCCCAGCGTCATAGCACAGTGCAGCAGGGGAGCCCTATCGGATGCAGGAAGCGGAAAGGCCCTTATGAACGCTGGGAGGCCTCTAGTATTTCCATTACACTTGTAACCACAATAAGAAGGATTCCATGACAGAATCACATTAACAAGGTGTATAATAACATGAGCCAAATAAGCAACAGCTTCATTATCTGTTTCCAGTGTTAATTAAAGCCATTATTTAACTCCAGTATAATACCCTGTAATGTGTGTATGATGCTATGGTGATTTCCGTCCACCTCACAAAGATGACAGTTTAACGGACAGATGTTTAAAAATCACTCTCTATTTCTATTTAGTTTCTGTGATCTGAGTCATGTTGCATTTGTTTGACCGTTCACTTCTTTTAGGTCTATTGAATGTATCATCAATGGAGACTCATTGACCTCCATACAGTCAGGAGCCTTATAAAACAGATCTTCATGAGATGTCTTGAGATGTCTTGTTGTGTTTGTCTCCTCCAGGTATCATAGTGAGGTCATCCATCTGGCTGGGCCTGCCCAACCTCGTCAAAGGGATCAATGTGGCCAACAACAGCGACGTGTGGCCAGAGGTGTTCTGCGTCGGCAGTGCAGTACGTATGATACCCACGTCTAGGACTTTTTCCTGACCATGTGACCTGACCAGGAGAAACTCCTGACCTAGCAGAAGAAGAGTTACGGCAGGTAGCCTAGCGGTTAAGAGCGTTGGGCCTGTAACCGAAAGGTTGCTGGTTTGAATCTCTGAGCTGACTAGGTGAAAAATCTGTCAATGTGCCCTTGAGCAAGGCACTTAACCCTAATTGTTCCTGTAAGTCACTCTGGATAAGAGCGTCTACTAAATGACAAAAAGGAGCTCAGCAAATATACAGTACTGAGAGGACCGGGCTAGTAGATTATATTTTACATTAGAAACAGTCTTGTGGGCCTCCCGAGTGGCGCAGCAGTCTAAGGCACTTCATGTGGTCCTCTGTAACTCAATTGGTAGAGCATGGTGCTTGTAACGCCAGGGTAGTGGGTTCGATCCCCGGGACCACCCATACGTAAAAATGTATGCACACGTGACTGTAAGTTGCTTTGGATAAAAGCGTCTGCTAATTGGCATAATTGTTTAATTTAATCTCAGTGCTTGAGGTGTCACTACAGCTTCGGATTCGATCCCAGGCTGTGTCACAGCCAGCTGTGACCGGGAGACCCATGAGGCGGCACCCAATTCGCCCAGTGTTGTCCGGGTTAGGGGAGAGTTTGGCCGGCCGGGATTTCCTTGTCCCATCGCGCTCTAGCAACTCCTTGTGGCAGGCCGGGTGCTGCAAGCTGACTTCGGTCGCCAGCTGGAGGGTGTTTCCTCCGACACATTGGTGCGGCTGGCTTCCGGGTTAAGCGAGCAGTGTGTCAAGAAGCAGTGCGGCTTGGCAGGGTTGTGTTTCGGAGGACACATGGCTCTCGACCTTCGCCTCTCCCGAGTCCATAGGGGAGTTGCAGCGATGGGACAAGACTGTAACTACCAATTGGATATCACGAAAAGGGGTAAAAGTACAAACAAATAAAAAATACAGTCACTTGCATGACAACATGGTGCTTAAAGGAGTTATTGTTGCGAAGAACCATAAAAAAACACATCTCACTGCACACAGCAGAGAATGTTGAGGGAAGTCAGGAGTGTTGAACCAACACCTTTATTTAGATAATTTGAAATTCCCTGAGTAAGTAAATTACTCTGCATGAAGCATTTAACAACCGTGATCCCGTTTTTGGGTCTTGGACACACAGAGATGGTCATGCCTAGATGCAACTCTCACCCTGTGATCGTTATGCATGCAGAGCCACGTACATAGGCCTATTTGAAATAAAAGAGATTAGACCTAGATTAGATTTAGTTACATTAAAAAGCTATCCGTTACTTATCAAGGAGAGATTCTGCACCATGTATATTATCCTCCTGTATGATGCTTGTTGCAGTATGGTTTATATACAGTGGGTTGTTCTGATGTTGAGTCTGGTTTGTGTTCCCCAGATGTGGATCCAGCTGTTCTTCAGTGCATCCTTCTGGTGGACCTTCTGTTACGCTGTGGACGTCTTCCTTGTGGTCAAAAGATCTGCAGGAATCAGGTATGCTATACTCTCCTCCTGCTATCAATCACATTCTGCAATATCACTTCTATATCAAATGTGTTTTCTCTCAATCAGTGGTGGCTGGTGTCACTTTAAATGGAGAGGATGGGCTCATAGTAATAGCTGGAACGGAATAAATAGAATGGTCTCAAACACATCAAACACCTGGTTTCCATGGTTTCTATGTGTTTGATATACTTCCATTCATTATTATGAGCCATCCCCCCCTCACTAGCCTCCTCTGCTCTCAATATACTCTTGGCTATGTCTCCAGCTGGGAAAAAGTACCACTGCCTCTGATGTGCGCTCTCATCAATATAATATCAGTAACTCGCAATATAATATAGCTACAACTCCTCAATATAAAACTCCTGTGTCTTTCCAGATGGGGAAAAGGACCACTGCGACTGATAGTCTGATGTAGCGCAAAAACAAATATTGTGTTTAATTATTCATACTGTACTAATGATATGCCACTTCCATTAGGCAGAGAATGTGAAAATCTGCTCTTCAGTTCTGATACCACTTCTCTCTGGGCTTTACCGTGTATCTCATATGTAGCCTGACCAGGTGAATCCAGGTGAAAGCTATGATCCCTTATTGATGTCACTTGTTAAATCCACTTCAATCAGTGTAGATGAAGGGGAGCAGGTTAAAGAAGGATTTTTGAGACAAAATATTGAAGTGTCTTTGATGGGGGTATGGTAGTAGTTGCTAGGCGCACAGGTTTGTGTCAAGAACTGCAACACTGCTGGGTTTTTCACGCTCAACAGTTTCCCGTGTGTATCAAGAACCCACCCAAAGGACATCCAGCCAACTTGACACAACTGTGGGAAGCATAGGAGTCAACATGGGCCAGCATCCCTGTGGAACACTTTCGACACCTTGTAGAGTCCATGCCCGACGGATTGAGGCTGTTCTGTGGGAGGGTGCAACTCAATATTTGGATGGTGTCCTTAATGTTTTGTACATTTAGTGTATGTTTATGTGTTGAAAGCTTTGCCTGGCTCATGAATCATGACTGGGGCCCTGTGTTTTAGTAAATAATGTCACATGACCTGGATTCTAACCTCTATTTTAAGCCTTTTCCAGAAATTAGAAATACACAAAAAATGAAAGCAATTGTCTAAAGAATGTGCTGGACCATCTGACATAAAAAGAAAAGGGGACAGATTGATGAAAAAGCTTTAAATAAAGATTCAAATCCAGGTCCTGTGACATGATTAACCAAAACATAGGGCCCCATGACATGTGATGTCTTGTTGTTCCGTCAGTACCATCATCCTGTATCACATGATCACATGGGGTCTGGCCGTGTTGCTGTGTGTGGAGGGTGTGGCCATGCTCTACTACCCATCCATCTCCAGGTATGTCAACAGCTCGCCATTGGCTGTGTCTGTGACATCAAGTTTGTGTTGTCGTGAATCACACTGAAAATGTAGGCTTGTGAAGTTGTGACACCATTTATGTACTGCTGACTGTCAACATACTTGGATGAGTGAACATTGTCTTAGGATACATGATGATTAGGGATGTATGATTATAACATTGTGCTGACAGGTGTGTTTTTGTATTTTCTGTGCAGGGAGAATAACGTGAATAACATGTTTTGCTTTTATCCTTGATGTTAGACCAGTGCATTCCAAGACCTGTGCTGTACACTGACAGTCAATAGCCCAATTGTAGGATTTTGCCAATGAGACCCTTTATCTACTTCCCCAGAGTCAAATTAACTTGTGGATAACATTTATATGTACTGTATCTGCGTCCAGTATGAAGGACGGTAGATGCAATTACATAAAAATTGAATCCACCAGTTCATCTGATTTTGAAAAGTAGATAAAGGGCTTCACTGCCAAAATCCAGAACTACCCCTTTAAATGACTGAGGATTGCGGTGTGTAAACCCAACATGTCTCTGTACTGCTTCTCCTGTGATCCTTCCCCCATGCCTGGAGGATACATATATGGTCGTGTGATGTGCAGTGCGTTTCTCTCAGTGTGCTCTCTCGTGTTGCAGCTGTGAGAATGGCCTGCAGCATGCCATTCCTCACTACATCACTACCTACGCTCCTCTACTGCTGGTGCTAATAGTCAACCCTACGCTGTTCGCCAGGACTGTGTCTGCAGGTCAGTTCAAACTGCCCCTCTGGTGCTGGCTAGCTGTTTATGATACAGAGCACTAGACAGGCAAAATGCATCCCAAATGGCACCCTATTCGCTATTTAGTGCAATACTTTTGACCAGGGACCACAGGCCGCATCCACAGGCACACTCATATCAGATATTCCATACAGAGATAAATACTAACAGCTCTATTGTATTTACATGTATAGGCCTACAGAAATGTGTTTAAATGGGTTCATTCTTTTATAGCTATTCTTTTTCAAAATAAACATTCTGTGATTATTGTAAAACCAGAAAGAAAGAAAGAAAGAAAGAAAGAAAGAAAGAAAGAAAGAAAGTGAACGTTTGTTTTTTCCATTCAGTGACATCATTATTGAAGGGACGACAAGGGATCTACACAGAAAACGAGAGACGGCTGGGAACAGAGATAAAAATACGCTTCTTCAAAATCATGCTGGTCTTCTTTATTTGGTAAGAAACTTCTCTTTATCTTAGAATAAACCAGAATATTGCATTTCATTGTGGTATACACAGTATGCAGTCTGTAACATTTATCCTGTCTTCTATTGTATTGTGTTAGCCAAACAGCATACAAAGCTTGACGGCAAGTAAATGGGTTATGGAGGAATCTATATTACAGCTCCTGGGAACAAAGTCAACTTAAATGTGATTAAGTTAAGGCAACAGTCCTTCCTGGCAATGCTGGAGAATGGCTTATGTTTGAGCTTCTTTCATAAAGTCCATGACCTTCCTTAAAGAGGTCATACTTATAATGCTGTAGTGTAAATCCATTTATTTCTAAAAAGCACTTTCAGAACATTATGGAGAGCTGCAGAGGCCCTTGAATTCTAAGATCCAAGTTTCCAAATTGAATAACTGGCACTTCAACTGATTTTTTACTACACTTTTTATCAATTACTTTAAGGCTGTGTTTACACAAGCAGCCCAATTCTGATCTTTTTTTTTCACTAATTGGTCTTTTGAAAAGATCTGATGTGATTGGTCAAAAGACCAATTAGTGGAATAAATATCAGAATCGGGCTGCCTGTGTCAACTCAGCCATAGAGACCTAATTTGGCATATTGTAGGTAGCCCTGGGTGAATCTGTCTAGTCAGCAAAGGAAGTTAACTAATTTTTATAATAAAAAATAAGCTTCATTATAAAAAAGTATTGAAATTCAGTATGCTTTCCTGAGATTAATGTACGATACCTTTATCATACATTATCCCACTTTTCAGCTGGCTTCCCAACATCATCAATGAGAGCCTGCTGTTTTACCTGGAGATGCAGACCGATATAAAAGCTGGTGACCTGAAGAATATACGAAACGCAGCCCTCATCACATGGTTTATCATGGTGGGTTCACTGTCAATACATTTACTTTATAGTAAACGATCTTGGCCAGAAGTTTTCGTTTGTGCAGCAAACGTGTCCAGCACCAATGTTAGTGTGTTATACTGAAGGCTCAGGTTTGTTCATATCTGAAGGTCTCTGTGTTGTGTTCTACTGTTTCCAGGGGATCTTGAACCCCATGTCAGGCTTCCTCAACACGCTGGCCTTCCATGGCTGGACGGGCTTCAAAGTGGACTGCAGCCTGCAGAGGAGGAGGGAGCTGGCCTGGGACTCAGCTTCCACCTCTGCGGCTAACGCGGGGGGCTACAACCCCATCGTGGGCTCCACCCTGCTCTACCAGAGCCATGTCCAGGAGGCCAAGAACATGACAGGCAAGAACATGACAGGCAACGGGCAGCCGGCCTCCGACGCCATCAGCGTCCTATCAGAAGGTAATGGGCATGTGTGGCTGCAGAGCGGGGAGAATGGCAATGGTAACTCCCCAGTGTATCAAGGCTGGTGAAACCTGTTGTACACACGCTGGGCATCATCATCTAACGTTACATTCTACAGTGCATGGTGCTGCCAATAAAGCTGCACTCAGTTTGTTTCATATCATACCAGCAAGTATGGGTTTGGTTTTATATTATTAAGTTATAGATGACTTCAGACCAATAGGGAATGTGCCTCACTCACTGGGCAAAGGTTTCCTTAGTAAATCCAGTTTTGATATAATAATACTGTCAGAGATTGTCCCCCAGGACCAGCTTAGATGATGTATTGTAGAGGATGATGGTCTGAGCCAGGAGAAATGACCAGGGAAAGAAGGCTTTTGTTCTCCTCATGAAATGACATGTACTGTTTGTGTAGTGTAGTAGAACATATATTGAACTGCGATTTGCTGCTGCATCTTTTAACTCCATAATGTCAAATATTTATGCTCTCACACACATGAGGACAAAAATATAACATGTATTTTGGGAGAAATGTATGTTTTTGTTGGTAGTTTTTTAAAAGTGTTCTACTATTTAAGCAGACTTAGGCCTTGATTCAATCAGATCGAGCGTTAACCCGCATTGGCAGACATCCGCATAGCAGATGTTTTGGCGATGTTGGAGGTGTAATTGTGGTATGAGCTGACACATTTCAGCGGCTGCTCTAGTGTCACAAACCACTCCTTATTATCCCTAGCGCATTAGAAGTTCAAACCGTTGCTGGGAAGTGTAGACTAATGCATGGTTTCATGTTCATTTATAGCCTATCAGTCTAATCGAGGTGTAGACATTAGAAAATCACGCATTCGAGTGTTTGAACTTGTAACACGGCTGCATGGGATTTGTTAGGATTATAAAGTTGTCTGGTTTGGTTGCATCCAATGGCAGTGTGCGCGATAAGCTAACGCAAGGAGCCGCTTTTGGTTTTGACAGCTCTAACGCAGTTCCTCCTCCGACACAGCCAATACAACCGCTATGCAGGTGTCAGCTAGTTCGGATCTGATAGAATCTAGCCCTTAGTGAGTCGTTTCGGTGCACAATTTCAAGATAATGTACACAAATATTTAATGTTTTTGATTGATGTTCAGGATCTCTGACAGTGATCCTGACTTTTTAATGAAAACCCCTCATGAAATAAAGAACAACTTTCAAGGCTTTAGTGTTTCTTGTTTATGAATTTGGCCCTGTATTATGGCTCTCAAGGATCGTATATTATCCCATGGGAATTCAGTTTCAATATAGAGTTGGCTTGTTGTTTTTTGGGTTTAACAAGAGGATCCAAACATATATTTGAACCCATAACAACACATGTAAATACAGTCTTGTCTAAACTATTCAAAAAATCCCAATGGTAAGAGATATGCTACTTGTATGAAGGTGTTGTGCATGCCTTGAATGAAGAGAGCTGCAGCAGAGGCATTTTAGACATTTGGGAGTTTTGATTTGAAGTGTAAGAGAAGGGATATATATACCCGCCTTAACTCAGTCATCTCCCCTATTCCCTATTTTGTCTTGCTAGGTTCAGAGTCTAGTACAATTGAAATCCACATTTCCACTGAGCACCGAGACTATGAGGAGATAGACGCAGATGGAGAATCGTTGGGGAGCTCTGCAAGGCACTAGCTGGAGCCACCTGCATCACCTGCTGCCAGCTTCCACTCTCTGCACCTCGTCTTTGTCTAACTCCCATTGAGTAACTCCCCTGTCTTTTAGGCCGCATCCTAAATGGCACCCTATTCCCTATATAGTGCACTACTTTGACCATGGGCCATAGGGTTCTGGTCAAAAGTAGTGCACTTTATAGGGAATAGGGTGCCATTTGGGATGCGCAGAGTTAGACCCTGTCCCTGATCTCTGTTGGAAAACCATGAACCCATAGACACGTCTCTAGATCCACCAGCAGTGTTAAAAATTGTCTGTCTACCTGTTCCATTTAAGTTATTTTCTCTTTAGGATTGCCATTTCATTACTACTGTAGCATAGTTAAGAAAGGTTTGATGTTATCAAAGAACAACATGACACACTTGGCCGTCCGTCTGCTTCTCATATCTCTGGTGTCCATATATGACAGGCCCCAAAGGGTTTGCCAGTTAATTTGCCTCAGCACTGAACACACCGCCCTCCTAATCACCATTGGCTAAAGACAGTGTGGTGTTACGTTATTGAACTATCAACTGTACAGTAATGGAATAGTCCCCAAGGCTACCTCACGGTGTCTCATGTTCAATTCAGATAGGCAATAGTACAAACCTGACATTTCTTATTGATGATGAACCTAGAGGCTGCCTTTTAAAATGTGCCTTATTACTCCAGAAACGTATTCAATGCAACACATCAGCAGATCCACAGTGTACTGTACGTATGCATGTATGCCTTGTGCACATAATTAGCCCCCAAAAGCATAAAAGAACGGGAATATAAATCCTCTTTACCTGAGATGCTGTTTATAGGTAAACGATTTGTAGATAGGGTTTTGAACGTTACATTGTTAACCTTGTACTTTGGTTCTATTTTATACAGTATTAAACATTGTGCAATTGTTGAGGTTTTGTGATAGTGTTATCTTTAACCCAAATTGAAGGAGGGTAAGCATTTTGTAATTTCTTTCAAGTTTGATGTGTCATCATGAGCTAAATGATCACATTAAATATCTCAAAGTGCTACACTGACACATCAAATATCTAACTCACCATATGCACATCATCATAATAATGCTATACATTCTGCCGCACAAGCCATAATTAAAGGGAAATGACAAGAACCCAACAATACAAGACAAGGAAAGTGTTTTCTAATATCAAAATAGAGTGATTTATTTGAGACATAGTGTGACTTCATTGTTTAGTCTTGGAAACAGATGACCATACCCTAGACGGGGTGGGGGAGAGAGATCAGTCACAGCACTTTATTCCACACTGGGCTTCTCAGCATGCCAAGATGGCCACCAACCACAGTCCGATTCTCAGTCTGACACAGACAATAATGGCTCTCAGCAACAACAAAAAAAGTCTGACAATGACCCATCCATCCATCAACGCCCGATTATGTCGTAAAAAAACAAAAAATAAAATGCTGCCTTTCCCCTTTCATCAGAAATCCAAACAAAAGCTGATCCTACCGTCACACATTGCTCTTAAAATGATCTTGACTGAAAGAGAGAAAAGGGTCCAGTAAAAAGGCATTGTCAAAGTCACGGCTTGTTAGTTTGAAGAGACTAATATCACGTTAGACCACGGTGAGTACAAGTAGACATACTGCATTCAAATGGGCAAGTGCGTCTTGCATGGCCCGGTGCCCCAGGTGATTTCACTTAAGGACCAGTGGAGAGGTCTAAAACGGGCCATGTAAAACGAACTTGCCCATTTAAAGCTAAACCCATTATACAGGCATCTCAAATCAGAAGTCAAATCTGACCAATTAGATCAGGCAGTGGAGACATCAGGACCTCAACCCAACTCAACCAATCACAGCTTAGAAGCTACAGCAAGACTTTCGCTTGACCAATCAGAGCCTGGTTGATCGGTCAGAGTGTAAGCTCGGTTTCCGCCAGATCGCTTGCGGTGCCAAACAGAGGAGTACTGTTAGAAAAGATCAATAGATGACTAGTGATGACAGTTTGCTACTAAAGCAACATTGAGACAACACAATAAAAACGTTCACAGCCACCTCTCCTTCTCCTAGTCAGTCATCATGTTCTCTGTCTGTTCTGATCTCCATTTCATTGGTTGTCATTAGGGCTGAATACAGACTAAGTTCACCGACACATGTCCTGTTTCACCTCCCAGACCTGAGCCAGGGGGAACCATGACAAAACAGGTAGACCGTACAGAATTGAACATCCCACCTTTAGCATGTTCATCACTACCCATGGTCCACATGGTTATGTTGAGGCACAGAGCTCCATGGCTTAAAGTGTTAAGCGCCATCAGTGAAATGACTACAGTCCACCTCAGCGCCACCTGACTTGACAAACCAACCTGACATAATTGGCAGAATAAAAGAACATACATGGTGACAACAACAGAGAATCTATCTGACATGCATTAAACTGAATCAGGGTCTTGGAACTGAGTATCAGCATAGAAACAAGGCAATATCTATAGCCAGTATTGAGCATCTAGAGGATGACGTCAAAGTGTACTGTATATAAACATATATACACAGTATATACGTCTGTGTATTCATCTAATTTACATATCTTTACATTCATAAAATTTACATCCAGAAGGGAGAATACTTATACACCACTTTTTGCATCTTGTAAAGTTTTGTTTTTTTCCTCATGTGAATTAAACATCATTAAAAGTTAAACTGTTTTTTTCTGTTGAAATGGTGTTATTAAATGTGAGAACAGAACTACCTCATAGCGGGCCCTTTTTGTTACTCTGACTCTCAAAAGTCCATTTGAGAAAAGTCAGCAAGAAGTGCTCTTGAAACAGAAACCCTTTTCCACTCAGGACCACTTAAACATCACATCATTTGAGGAGGCCAGTGCAGCACTAACTCATGTCTCCCACATTGTTTCTCAACTCAGGACACCACAGGGTTAACATGTGCTTAGATAAGTTCTAAAACACAACCTTTCTCTCACAATTTGACCCCAAACACTGGTCTGTCTCTCCTCACACCGACCTCTCCCTCTGCAAACCTTCTTCCTCATGATTCAGGCCCTAGCCAAATAACAGCAGGGGCAGGTGGTCCTTTCACTTCCTCTTTAGGCCCGTTTTAAAACATGGCTGAACAACATTTATTGGATTTAGTCCAGTCCTGTGGATTAATTAACCCTGCAGATTTTCATTGTGGTCTCAAACAGGAGACACAAATCCACAAACTGCCATTCAGTAGGTTGTGCCAGTTAAAAAAGTATTTTGTTGGTCTCCTGTGTCCACCCCTATGAGGTTGTCCTCCACGTTGCCAGTCCTGCTTTGAACTATGAGAGTGTGTTTGCTGCTGGCAGAAGGCATTTTTTTCCGCACATTCCAGGGTCCATCTTCAAAGTCACTGCCAGGATGCTATTTTCGGAGCTCGAGAACACATACCTGGAGGGCAAAGATAGCATGATTAATAATACATATTATGCTTCAGAATATTTTGGTTTCTCTCCATGCACTTCTGAAAGCATTGATCCTGAGACTAAAGCTTTAGGGGCTTTGCTTGTTATCGCTTTAGTTTAACGTACAAAAATGAGTGATAGTAGTACATGCATAAATAAATAAAAACACATCAATACAAATTATATACATCTTCAAACACAAAAGATAATCGTATCAACACAACATACCGATCCATCTGAAGCGCTAGCACCAACTTTGTCTCCTGTGCTGTTCCAGCACACCTCAAAAATCCCACCGGTCCCCCTGTAGCTATGCACCAAGGCTCCAGACTGCAACCACAACACAACCAAATCACAACCAACTCTGGTGAGGACTGCTTGATGACCATAGTTGCCTGCTTGACCTAACAACAATGTCACAGCCTGTATTAAACATAGGGCCAGGTGGTTTAACTGACCACAGGTCCTACTAACTAACTGTTATAAGACGCTATAACCTGTTATAAGCTATAATAACCTGTTAAACTGTTACAACCTGTTAAGCTGCTAAAAGCTGTTACAACCTGTTATAAACTGTTATAACTGAGTTATAACCTCCAGGGTGACTCACCATGGTGTTCCAGATGTGTACACACTTGTCGAAGGAGCCGCTGGCCAGGTGCTTCCCGTCGGGGCTGAAGGCCACACTGTAGACGGGCTCCTGGTGTTTGGTCAGGGTGTGGATACACACACCTCGCTCCACGTCCCACAGACGCACCGTCGAGTCAAACGAGGCACTGCGGGGTAGGACAGAGCACACGGTCAGTTCTCTATCTACTCACTGTTATCTACATCTATCTGCTAAATGCAAATACGTACTGTAACTGAAGCCCAAACTTTGTTCAAGTTTATGTTCATATCAACAAGCCATTACTGATCTTTCAGTACTAATGGTAATTTACAGGGTTTGACAGGAGAGTTAACACCTTTATAATAAAGTAGCAACCGGGTAGTTCTTCCAGCTTCATGTTGTCAACAACACTACATAGAAAGAAGGATATGAAATTTAAGAAATATGTCAATAAGTTGGCTTTGGTGCTCGACGCAAACTCTCATTCAAAATGCTGATCCACAGAGCCAAAACGAGATGTGTGATGTTGTAGAATCGTTGAGATGGTGATGGTGTGAACATCTTTCACCACAAAAGGAGAGACATGGTTGAGAGCATGTGTTAATGAAAAGAGGAGCTGACGTTCATTAACACTTTCTCATCAAAATTGTATTATTAGGTAGTGTAAGCCAAGTCTTCTGGGGATGCCCCTGGCTAGGTTCCAAATCTCACTTTACAAGGACACAGGAAAGAATTGTGAGATTAAAACTAAATGAATAAACAGAAGTTGGGAAAGAACCGAATAAATCACAGGATCAGACATGAGCTGTATCTTGGTGTACAATAGCTGCGTTTACCTCAGATCACTATCAAGTTCCTCACAGGTCAGAGCAGTAATGGCAGTTTTACATCCAGAGTGAAATATAGGCCCATCTTAGGGGATTTCAGAAGAGGTTGTAAATGCCTGTGGTATTTGAACAGTAACATTTACACATGGAAGCATGTCTGGGTCATAGGCTTTATGTTCCTGGGCCACTGACAGTTACTAGCCCTGGGAGAATGGCCACCAACCACAGTCCGATTCTCAGTCTGACACAGACAATAATGGCTCTCAGCAACAACAAAAAAAGTCTGACAATGACCCATCCATCCATCAACGCCCGATTATGTCGTAAAAAAACAAAAAATAAAATGCTGCCTTTCCCCTTTCATCAGAAATCCAAACAAAAGCTGATCCTACCGTCACACATTGCTCTTAAAATGATCTTGACTGAAAGAGAGAAAAGGGTCCAGTAAAAAGGCATTGTCAAAGTCACGGCTTGTTAGTTTGAAGAGACTAATATCACGTTAGACCACGGTGAGTACAAGTAGACATACTGCATTCAAATGGGCAAGTGCGTCTTGCATGGCCCGGTGCCCCAGGTGATTTCACTTAAGGACCAGTGGAGAGGTCTAAAACGGGCCATGTAAAACGAACTTGCCCATTTAAAGCTAAACCCATTATACAGGCATCTCAAATCAGAAGTCAAATCTGACCAATTAGATCAGGCAGTGGAGACATCAGGACCTCAACCCAACTCAACCAATCACAGCTTAGAAGCTACAGCAAGACTTTCGCTTGACCAATCAGAGCCTGGTTGATCGGTCAGAGTGTAAGCTCGGTTTCCGCCAGATCGCTTGCGGTGCCAAACAGAGGAGTACTGTTAGAAAAGATCAATAGATGACTAGTGATGACAGTTTGCTACTAAAGCAACATTGAGACAACACAATAAAAACGTTCACAGCCACCTCTCCTTCTCCTAGTCAGTCATCATGTTCTCTGTCTGTTCTGATCTCCATTTCATTGGTTGTCATTAGGGCTGAATACAGACTAAGTTCACCGACACATGTCCTGTTTCACCTCCCAGACCTGAGCCAGGGGGGAACCATGACAAAACAGGTAGACCGTACAGAATTGAACATCCCACCTTTAGCATGTTCATCACTACCCATGGTCCACATGGTTATGTTGAGGCACAGAGCTCCATGGCTTAAAGTGTTAAGCGCCATCAGTGAAATGACTACAGTCCACCTCAGCGCCACCTGACTTGACAAACCAACCTGACATAATTGGCAGAATAAAAGAACATACATGGTGACAACAACAGAGAATCTATCTGACATGCATTAAACTGAATCAGGGTCTTGGAACTGAGTATCAGCATAGAAACAAGGCAATATCTATAGCCAGTATTGAGCATCTAGAGGATGACGTCAAAGTGTACTGTATATAAACATATATACACAGTATATACGTCTGTGTATTCATCTAATTTACATATCTTTACATTCATAAAATTTACATCCAGAAGGGAGAATACTTATACACCACTTTTTGCATCTTGTAAAGTTTTTGTTTTTTCCTCATGTGAATTAAACATCATTAAAAGTTAAACTGTTTTTTTCTGTTGAAATGGTGTTATTAAATGTGAGAACAGAACTACCTCATAGCGGGCCCTTTTGTTACTCTGACTCTCAAAAGTCCATTTGAGAAAAGTCAGCAAGAAGTGCTCTTGAAACAGAAACCCTTTTCCACTCAGGACCACTTAAACATCACATCATTTGAGGAGGCCAGTGCAGCACTAACTCATGTCTCCCACATTGTTTCTCAACTCAGGACACCACAGGGTTAACATGTGCTTAGATAAGTTCTAAAACACAACCTTTCTCTCACAATTTGACCCCAAACACTGGTCTGTCTCTCCTCACACCGACCTCTCCCTCTGCAAACCTTCTTCCTCATGATTCAGGCCCTAGCCAAATAACAGCAGGGGCAGGTGGTCCTTTCACTTCCTCTTTAGGCCCGTTTTAAAACATGGCTGAACAACATTTATTGGATTTAGTCCAGTCCTGTGGATTAATTAACCCTGCAGATTTTCATTGTGGTCTCAAACAGGAGACACAAATCCACAAACTGCCATTCAGTAGGTTGTGCCAGTTAAAAAGTATTTTGTTGGTCTCCTGTGTCCACCCTATGAGGTTGTCCTCCACGTTGCCAGTCCTGCTTTGAACTATGAGAGTGTGTTTGCTGCTGGCAGAAGGCATTTTTTCCGCACATTCCAGGGTCCATCTTCAAAGTCACTGCCAGGATGCTATTTTCGGAGCTCGAGAACACATACCTGGAGGGCAAAGATAGCATGATTAATAATACATATTATGCTTCAGAATATTTTGGTTTCTCTCCATGCACTTCTGAAAGCATTGATCCTGAGACTAAAGCTTTAGGGGCTTTGCTTGTTATCGCTTTAGTTTAACGTACAAAAATGAGTGATAGTAGTACATGCATAAATAAATAAAAACACATCAATACAAATTATATACATCTTCAAACACAAAAGATAATCGTATCAACACAACATACCGATCCATCTGAAGCGCTAGCACCAACTTTGTCTCCTGTGCTGTTCCAGCACACCTCAAAAATCCCACCGGTCCCCCTGTAGCTATGCACCAAGGCTCCAGACTGCAACCACAACACAACCAAATCACAACCAACTCTGGTGAGGACTGCTTGATGACCATAGTTGCCTGCTTGACCTAACAACAATGTCACAGCCTGTATTAAACATAGGGCCAGGTGGTTTAACTGACCACAGGTCCTACTAACTAACTGTTATAAGACGCTATAACCTGTTATAAGCTATAATAACCTGTTAAACTGTTACAACCTGTTAAGCTGCTAAAAGCTGTTACAACCTGTTATAAACTGTTATAACTGAGTTATAACCTCCAGGGTGACTCACCATGGTGTTCCAGATGTGTACACACTTGTCGAAGGAGCCGCTGGCCAGGTGCTTCCCGTCGGGGCTGAAGGCCACACTGTAGACGGGCTCCTGGTGTTTGGTCAGGGTGTGGATACACACACCTCGCTCCACGTCCCACAGACGCACCGTCGAGTCAAACGAGGCACTGCGGGGGTAGGACAGAGCACACGGTCAGTTCTCTATCTACTCACTGTTATCTACATCTATCTGCTAAATGCAAATACGTACTGTAACTGAAGCCCAAACTTTGTTCAAGTTTATGTTCATATCAACAAGCCATTACTGATCTTTCAGTACTAATGGTAATTTACAGGGTTTGACAGGAGAGTTAACACCTTTATAATAAAGTAGCAACCGGGTAGTTCTTCCAGCTTCATGTTGTCAACAACACTACATAGAAAGAAGGATATGAAATTTAAGAAATATGTCAATAAGTTGGCTTTGGTGCTCGACGCAAACTCTCATTCAAAATGCTGATCCACAGAGCCAAAACGAGATGTGTGATGTTGTAGAATCGTTGAGATGGTGATGGTGTGAACATCTTTCACCACAAAAGGAGAGACATGGTTGAGAGCATGTGTTAATGAAAAGAGGAGCTGACGTTCATTAACACTTTCTCATCAAAATTGTATTATTAGGTAGTGTAAGCCAAGTCTTCTGGGGATGCCCCTGGCTAGGTTCCAAATCTCACTTTACAAGGACACAGGAAAGAATTGTGAGATTAAAACTAAATGAATAAACAGAAGTTGGGAAAGAACCGAATAAATCACAGGATCAGACATGAGCTGTATCTTGGTGTACAATAGCTGCGTTTACCTCAGATCACTATCAAGTTCCTCACAGGTCAGAGCAGTAATGGCAGTTTTACATCCAGAGTGAAATATAGGCCCATCTTAGGGGATTTCAGAAGAGGTTGTAAATGCCTGTGGTATTTGAACAGTAACATTTACACATGGAAGCATGTCTGGGTCATAGGCTTTATGTTCCTGGGCCACTGACAGTTACTAGCCCTGGGAGAATGTCTGGGACACTTTTTGACAAGAGACCCCTTCACTGGCACACACACTTCCCATTCTCAACTCATAAATCACAACACTGTCCCAGAACAAGTCTAGGTGCTGTGAGTGTGTGTGTGTCCCACCTAGCCAGCATGATGTTGAAGTTGGGGTTGCTGGTGCCGGGGCCGGTGGGGCTCCACTTGATAGTGTAGATCTCTTTACTGTGGGCCTGGAGGTCATGGACCCACGAGTCCTGCTTCATACTCCAGATCTGTGAAAGAGGACAGCACACTTCAAACACACCGTGTAATCATTACATTATTATATTGACATATAGAGATCATGGTCATAGGAAAGAGGTGGAATTCATTGTGTGTCCAAAATCTTGCCTGAAGTAGAAGTGCTGGCCTTACCTTTAAAGTCATGTCATCAGAGCAGGAGGCTAGTAGCATCCCTGACGGGTCCCACTTGATAGCATTGACTTCATTCTGAAACACACATGGGCAGACAGACATCATGTAGACTTGTAGAGGACCAACAAGACATCATGCTTATCCTTTCACTAGTTACAACATAATCCTGTTTACAGACCTTCAGAAGTTTGGGAAAATACAGTAGGTAGAGAAATCCTAAGTGTGACTATGTCCTCAGTGGTGTGAGATGTAGAGGTTAGAACAGAGATGCTGTTTGTTTACCGTGTGGCCTTGGAAGGTTTTGAGCGGCCGGTCGCTGCCCATTCGACACACGTGGATGCACATATCTGTGCTACAGGAGGCAAACGTTGTGTTGTTCTGCCAGTCCACGTCCAGCGCTGGAGCTGTAGGTAGGAGGCAACACACAGGGACAGGACAGTATTCAAAGGGTTAACTCACATCAGCCGAGCAGCTGAAGTCCTACATCTTTCTGTTCGGGACACAGGGGGCTTACCTGAGTGGAAGGGGAACTGCTGCTTGGCCTCTCCTGTATGTGCGTCCCAAATGATTGTCGTCTGGAAAATGACAACAGATACATAGCAAATACTGCAGGGATAATTGATTGCTACTGGAGTTACTTGATTTATTCGATTAAAGATATATATAAAATAAAAACATGATTTATATTTTTAAAAATACCTTATCTACACCAGCACTGAGGATAGAGTTTCCTTTCTTGTTCCACTTAAGTGCAAATATGGGCCCTTTGTGTTGGCCCAAGGTGCTAGCCAGATTACCTGTGAAAGGCAATAATTTAATGTATATGCACAGATGACAATATGATTCAGAATGGGGATTGGGCACTGTAATATAATTGAATTAAAATGCAACAAAACTCAACAGACCATCTTTTGTCCATATCCTTGCAAATCCATCATAAGATCCTGTTGCTAAGAGTGTCCCGTCGCTCTATGGGGTCAAATAGAATAACTGTCCTCAGTACAGAGAACTTCTAATGTTCCGTTCCAGACCATTTCAGTCAAGTGAGAATTGATACAGTAGATGATGGATGAAATGGACCATTGAGAACTCACATTCCAGTCTAGTGAGGTGACATCTTTGTTGCTGGGGACGTCCTGGCCTCCCTCCCTGATGCAGTGTCTGAGCACCAGCTGGGTGGAGCTGCTGTTGCTGTTCTCATTCAGGTTCCAGATCCGGGCTGTCGAGTCTCCCGACCTGGACACACACACAGGCAGAATACAAAAGAGAAGTCAATACACACGGAGAGAGAGGAGAGAGGAGAGAGGAGAGAGAGAGATCTGCTCTAGCCTCTCAAGTCCCTGAAAAGCTCAACCCAGTGCTGACCTATCCCTGTGCCCCCCACCCTACCCCTGCCCCCTCCCCAGTGAGACTCACCCTGAGGCCAGCAGGTCGCTGACAGGGTTCCAGGCACAGATGAACACCTCTGACTCGTGGCCTCGGAGGACCGTGGCCTTGCTGGCTGGGATCTCCACGTCCACATCCATCTCCATGGGCTCACTGTGGTTATCTGTAATCAGATCACATCCACACTCTGTTACAGACACATACATGAATCCCAGTACCTACTATACAGGAGATCAAATACATTGAAAATATAGCTAAATTTCCTTCTCATTCAGAGCCATATTCAGCTGCAAAAACTTGAACTATCTGGACTGTTTCTCTATATTAAGTTGGTTTCTGACAAACATTTGAGGTGTTTAACCTCTCCCCTTTCAAATCATAACCATTTAAGATCACAGAGAATTTCAATTAGGCTAGTTCCAAACAATTACCGGCAAAGAGCCAAGAACCAGAGACAGTTACTAAGTCTTAAATAACAGTGTTATCTAAGAATTGCAACTACCACATCAAACGTACTTGTTGACCCAATTGAAGCTGAAAGTGCAATCTGTACAGGATCAAAGCTCAACCATTTGGGACATGAGCTAAGAGATAATCCAGTAATCATCTTCATATCCTGCCTGCAATATTGATAAAATGTGTTCTTTCAGAATAGTTTTTGCTGAAGAGCAATCCTACGGGGCTGCAGCATCCCTGTCTGTTCAGACAAGCATTACTTCAACTAAGATAGTCTTTGCTGATGTTCTGCCACCCACCCACACACACATTAGACTAACTCCAGTGGGATCGGCTGACACAAACATCCACAACATCCGCTATCAGTTTCTCCCTAGTCTAATGCTTCACCCGATCCATACCTCTCTGGTTTCACTGGCTGAACTCTAGAAGCAGCTGTTAGGGAGGCACAATGAAGGTGAATGCATGCAGGGTCAAATTCACCAACACTCAATGCCATGTCACTAATGACCTCACATTCAGTGAAAATCACATGGCTCTAGAGTATCACACACACATGCTGCTTGACGTAGTAAGTCTCACATAGTAACTATCAAGATAATGTGGGAAAAATACATAGCTATCATTTGCTAAGTTACGGCTAAGTCGTTCTTACACATGGTGTGTGTGCCGTTCTCCTCTCCGTTTACGGTGGCCTCTCCGTTCTTTGGTGCGTTGGCTTGGTTGCTTGTGGCGGTGGCTGCAATGGCGCAGGCCGCCTGTTGCTGGGCTAGCTTGTCGCGGAAGGCCTGCTGCCGCGTCTGCACCACGTCTGGCATCACCGCGTCGATGAGTGACAGAGACTCGATGGGCCGCCCATCAAACACTGTGCCATCCTACCAACACAACACCAAACATGCCATGTTTACCCCATTCGATGTATAGTGCACTGATGGACAATACATTCCAACTGTATGATTTAAATTTTTAATTCGCCAAGTACAATAGTGTATTGATTTTGGTATTGTTGGAGAATTAGGATTTCGATAAACTTACTTTGCATACAAATGAGTGCTGAGCTAAGTATTGATCTGTATTAGTGAGGGCAGTCTTAAATAAATAACCCCATTGATTTACATGGAGAGTGTGGTAGTCCAGGCCAGGGTCATATTCTCTAGGCACCAAAAGGAAGAAAACAGATAGAAAAATAACCTTAAAAAATTATATATATATATACAGTGGGGAGAACAAGTATTTGATACACTGCCGATTTTGCAGGTTTTCCTACTTACAAAGCATGTAGAGGTCTGTAATTTTTATCAAAGGTACACTTCAACTGTGAGAGACGGAATCTAAGACAAAAATCCAGAAAGTCACATTGTATGATTTTTAAGTAATTAATTTGCATTTTATTGCATGACATAAGTATTTGATCACCTACCAACCAGTAAGAATTCCGGCTCTCACAGCCCTGTTAGTTTTTCTTTAAGAAGCCCTCCTCATTACCTGTATTAACTGCACCTGTTTGAACTCGTTACCTGTATAAAAGACACCTGTCCACACACTCAATCAAACAGACTCCAACCTCTCCACAATGGCCAAGACCAGAGAGCTGTGTAAGGACATCAGGGATAAAATTGTAGACCTGCACAAGGCTGGGATGGGCTACAGGACAATAGGCAAGCAGCTTGGTGAGAAGGCAACAACTGTTGGCGCAATTATTAGAAAATTGAAGAAGTTCAAGATGACGGTCAATCACCCTCGGTCTGGGGCTCCATGCAAGACCTCACCTCGTGGGGCATCAATGATCATGAGGAAGGTGAGGGATCTGCCCAGAACTACACGGCAGGACCTGGTCAATGACCTGAAGAGAGCTGGGACCACAGTCTCAAAGAAAACCATTAGTAACACACTACGCCGTTATGGATAAAAATCCTGCAGCGCACGCAAGGTCCCCCTGCTCAAGCCAGCGCATGTCCAGGCCCGTCTGAAGTTTGCCAATGACCATCTGGATGATCCAGAGGAGGAATGGGAGAAGGTCATGTGGTCTGATGAGACAAAAATAGAGCTTTTTGGTCTAAACTCCACTCGCCGTGTTTGGGGGAAGAAGAAGGATGAGTACAACCCCAAGAACACCATCCCAACCGTGAAGCATGGAGGTGGAAACATCATTCTTTGGGGATGCTTTTCTGCAAAGGGGACAGGACGACTGCACCGTATTGAGGGGGAGGATGGATGGGGGCCATGTATCGCGAGATCTTGGCCAACAACCTCCTTCCCTCAGTAAGAGCATTGAAGATGGGTCGTGGCTGGGTCTTCCAGCATGACAATGACCCGAAACACACAGCCAGGGCAACTAAGGAGTGGCTCCGTAAGAAGCATCTCAAGGTCCTGGAGTGGCCTAGCCAGTCTCCAGACCTGAACCCAATAGAAAATCTTTGGAGGGAGCTGAAAGTCCGTAATGCCCAGCGACAGCCCCGAAACCTGAAGAATCTGGAGAAGGTCTGTATGGAGGAGTGGGCCAAAATCCCTGCTGCAGTGTGTGCAAACCTGGTCAAGACCTACAGGAAACGTATGATCTCTGTAATTGCAAACAAAGGTTTCTGTACCAAATATTAAGTTCTGCTTTTCTGATGTATCAAATACTTATGTCATGCAATAAAATGCAAATTAATTACTTAAAAATCATACAATGTGATTTTCTGGATTCTTGTTTTAGATTCCGTCTCTCACAGTTGAAGTGTACCTATGATAAAAATTACAGACCTCTACATGCTTTGTAAGTAGGAAAACCTGCAAAATCAGCAGTGTATCAAATACTTGTTCTCCCCACTGTATATACACTACCAGTCAAAAGTTTGGACACACCTACTCATTCAAGGGTTTTTCTTTATTTTTACTATTTTTTTTTACATTGTACAATAATAGTGAAGAAATCAAAACTATGAAATAACACATATGGAATCGTGTAGTAACCAAAAAAGTGTTACACAAATCAAAATATATTTTATATTTGAGATTCTTCAAATAGCCACCCTTTGCCTTGATGACAGCTTTGCACACTCTTGGCATTCTCTCAACCAGCTTCATGAGGTAGTCACCTAGAATGCATTTCAATTAACAGGTGTGCCTTCTTAAAAAGTTCATTTGTGGAATTTCTTTCCTTCTTAATGTGTTTAGGCCAATCAGTTGTGTTGTGACAAGGTAGGGGGGGTATACAGAAGATAGCCCTATTTGGTAAAAGACCAAGTCCATATTATGGCAAGAACAACTCAAATAAGCAAAGAGAAACAACAGTCCATCATTACTTTAAGACATGAAGGACAGTCAATACGGAACATTTCAAGAACTTTGAACGTTTTTTCAAGTGCAGTCGCAAAAACCATCAAGCGCTATGATGAAACTGGCTCATGAGGACCACCACAGGAATGGAAGACCCAGAGTTACCTCTGCTGCAGAGGATAAGTTCATTAGAGTTACCCAAATGCTTCACAGAGTTCAAGTCACAGACACATCTCAACATCAACTGTTCAGAGGGGACTGTGTGAATCAGGCCTTCATGGTCAAATTGCTCCAAAGAAACCACTACTAAAGGACACCAATAAGAAGAAGAGACCTGCTTGGGCCAAGAAACACGAGCAATGGACATTAGACCGGTGGAAATGTGTCCTTTGGTCTGCAATCCAAATTGGAGATTTTTGGTTCCAATCACCATGTCTTTGTGAAATGCGGTGAAGGGTGAACGGATGATCTCCGCATGTGTAGTTCCCACTGTAAAGCATATGTGTTATTTCATAGTTTTGATGTCTTCACGATTATTCTACAATGTAGAAAATAGTACAAATAAAGAAAAACCCTTGAATGAGTAGGTGTGTCCAAACTTTTGACTGGTACTGTATATATATATATATATATATATATATAGTTTTTGTGTTCTTTTGCTAAATGTTTTGCTACGGTATGCACTAATTAATGCGACCCAAGGCAGCACTAGAAGGCAGCCTGGACTGGAGCCCCTTGGCTCACCTCGTTGATGCTGATCTCTGCGTCCACATACTGGAGGCCTTTCTGCAGGATGGAGATGAGGGCAGCAGGGGGCACTAGTGTTCCATTGATGTTGGACTGGCTGATGTGGCTCTCAATGCCAAAGGTGAACGCTGAGTGGGAGAAACCTGGAAACGGACACACAGAGAACACAGTCAGTACAACGACAACACATTTACATTTTAGCACCAGAGACCCAGCAAACACAAACCTCTCACTCCAACATATACATATCTACAGACATCTGCCATGTCTGAGGTGTTATTTCTAACTTTTTATATCAATGTTATGTAAACCAAAAAATTAAAGGGTACGCAGACAGCGAAGCGAGTCAATCATTCGTTCCACGTCAACTTTTTCAGCTATATAAATGTTAACATTCCAGAGCTATCAAGCATTTATCCAATGTCTGGCTTCAAAGAAAGCCCCAACAGTAATCAAATACAGCGGCTAGGATCTCAATGATTCATTCACCCTGTGAAAAATAGGGTAGTATGAATGGCATGTTGACACAGGTACAGTTGAAGTCGGAAGTTAACATACACTTAGGTTGGAGTCATTAAAACTTGTTTTTCAATCACTCCACAAATTTCTTGTTAACAAACTATAGTTATGGCAAGTCGGTTAGGACATCTACTTTGTGAATGACACAAGTAATTTTTCCAACAATTGTTTACAGACAGATTATTTCACTTATAATTCAATGTATCACAATTCCAGTGGGTCAAAAGTTTACATACACTAAGTTGACTGTGCCTTTAAACAGCTTGGAAAATTCCAGAAAATGATGTAATGGCTTTAGAAACTTCTGATAGGCTAATTGACATCATGTGAGTCAATTGGAGGTTTACCTGTGGATGTATTTCAAGGCCTACCTTCAAACTCAGTGCCTCTTTGCTTGACATCATGGGAAAATCAAAAGAAATCAGCCAAGACCTCAGAAAAGAATGGTTGACCTCCACAAGTCTGGTTCATCCTTGGGAGCAATTTCCAAACGCCTGAGGGTACCACGTTCATCTGTACAAACACCATGGGACCACGCAGCCGTCATACCGCTCAGGAAGGAGACGCGTTCTGTCTACTAGAGATGAACGTACTTTGGTGCGAAAAGTGCAAATCAATCCCAGAACAACAGCAAAGGACCTTGTCAAGATGCTGGAGGAAACAGTTACAAAATTATCTATATCCACAGTAAAATGAGTCCTATATCAACATAACCTGAAAGGCCGCTCAGCAAGGAAGAAGCCACTGCTCCAAAACCGCCATAAAAAAGCAAGACTACGGTTTGCAACTGCACATGGGGACAAAGATCATACTTTTTGGAGAAATGTCCTCTGGTCTGATGAAACAAAAATGTAACTGTTTGGCCATGATGACCATCGTTATGTTTGGAGGAAAAAGGGGGTTCTTGCAACTCGAAGAACACCATCCCAACCGTGAAGCACGGGGGTGGTAGCATCTGTCACGATCGTCTGAAGAAGCGGACCAATACGCAGCGCGTGGAGTGAACATGATGACTTTCTTTAATAAAGCAACCACAAAAAAACAACAAATGACGATAGTGAAGTCCTCTGTAACACTGACAGAAACATGGAACAAAAACCCACAATACCCACGAGAAAACACACAGTATAAATATGGCTCCCAATCAGAGATAACGAGCCGACAGCTGTCACTCGTTACCTCCGATTGGGAGTCACCTGAATAATCACGAACATTCACCACACATAGAAATGAAACAACCAGAATACCCAACATAGAAATACACCCAAAAGAAAATGAACAACCCTGGCTCAATACTCAAAGTCCATGGAGCCAGAGTGTCACAGTACCCCCCTAAAGGTGCGAACTCCGGGCGCACCAACATACAGTCTAGGGGAGGGTCTGGGTGGGCGTCTGTCCATGGTGGCGGCTCTGGCACTGGTCGTGGTCCCCACCCCACCATAGTCACTACCCGCTTACGTAGCCTCCTCCAAATGACCACCCCCCAACTAAACCCCACAGGATTAAGGGACAGCACTGGACTAAGAGGCATCACCGGACTCAGGGGCAGCACCGGACTAAGGGGGCAGCACCGGGCTAAGGGGCAGCACCGGGCTAAGGGGCAGCACCGGACTAAGGGGCAGCACCGGACTGAATGGCGGATCCTGGCTGGCTGGCTCTGGCGGATCCTGGCTGGACGGCTCTGGCGGATCCTTGCTGGACGGCTCTGGCGGATCCTGGCTGGACGGCTCTGGCGGATCCTGGCTGGACGGCTCATGGCTGGCTGACGGATCTGGCTGATCCTGTCTGGCGGAAGGCTCTGGCTGATCCTGTCTGGCGGAAGGCTCTGGCTGATCCTGTCTGGCGGAAAGCTCTGGCTGATCCTGTCTGGCGGAAGGCTCTGGCTGATCCTGTCTGGCGGAAGGCTCTGGCTGATCCTGTCTGGCGGAAGGCTCTAGCGGCTCCTGTCTGGCGGAAGGCTCTAGCGGCTCCGGTCTGGCGGACGGCTCTGAAGGCTCATGGCAGACGGGGCGGCTTTGCAGGTTCAGTACAGACGGGCGGCTTTAGCGCCGTTGGGCAGACGGGCAGTTCAAGCGCCGTTGGGCAGACGGGCAGTTCAGGCGCCGTTGGGCAGACGGGGCAGTCCAGGTGCCGTTGGGCAGACGGGCAGTTCAGGCGCCGTTGGGCAGACGGGCAGTTCAGGCGCCGTTGGGCAGACGGGCAGTTCAGGCGCCGTTGGGCAGACGGGCAGTTCAGGCGCCGTTGGGCAGACGGCAGACTCTGGCCGTCTGAGGCGCACCTTAGGCCTGGCGCGTAGTGCCGGAACTGGAGGTACCGGGCTGAGGACACGCATCTCAGGGCTAGTGCGGGGAGAAGGAACAGGCCGGACCGGGCTGGCGACGCGCACCGTAGACTTGGTGCGGGTGGCAGGAACAGGCCGGACCGGGCTGGCGACGCGCACCGTCAGTTTGGTGCGAGTGGCAGGAACAGGCCAGGTCGGGCTGGCGACGCGCACCGTAGACTTGGTGCGGGTGGCAGGAACAGGCCGGGTCGGGCTGGCGACGCGCACCGTAGACTTGGTGCGGGTGGCAGGGACAGGCCGGGCTGGGCTGTCGACGCACACCGTATCCTCTGTGCGTGGAGCAGGAACAGGCCGGGCTGGCGACGCACACCGTAGGTTCTGTGCGTGGAGCAGGAACAGGCCGGGCTGGGCTGGCGACGCACACCGTGGGCTTGGTGCGTGGAGCAGGAACAGGCCGGGCAGGGCTGTCAACGCACACCGTATCCTTGGTGCGTGGAGCAGGAACAGGCCGGGCAGGGCTGTCGACGCACACCGTAGGTTCTGTGCGTGGAGCAGGAACAGGCCGGGCTGGGCTGGCGACGCACACCGTAGGTTCTGTGCGTGGAGCAGGAACAGGCCGGGCTGGGCTGTCGACGCACACCGTATCCTTGGTGCGTGGAGCAGGAACAGGCCGGGCTGGGCTGGCGACGCACACCGTAGGTTCTGTGCGTGGAGCAGGAACAGGCCGGGCTGGGCTGGCGACGCACACCGTGGGCTTGATGCGTGAGTAGGAACAGGCCGGTCCGTACTGGGAACACACACCACTGGCTTTAACTGGGGATCAGGAACGGGCCGGACCGGACTGGTAACACACATCAGTCTCTCACGCGCGTGCCGCAACAACTTCCCTTCCTCTACTCGCCAATGGCTCCCGTAATCCGATAGCCTTCTCTCCACGTCTCCCTGTAGCAGCCTCCTGCTGCCCAGCGCCTAAGCCATGTGCCCCCCCCAAAAAACTTTTTGGGGTTGCCTCTCGTCCTTCCAACGATGATGGCCCTGCTGACGCCGTTGCTCCTCTCTCGCCAGGGCCTTGATCTTCCCCCAAGGTCCCTTGCCCCCGAGCATGTCCTCCCAGGACCACGATTTGCCCACCTGGGCCATCGCCAGCCTCTCGATCTCCTTACCAGGCGCTTCCTCCCATGTCCAGCTGTCTTGCTCCTGGACACGCTGCTTGGTCCTTCTATGGTGGGTTTTTCTGTCACGATCGTCTGAAGAAGCGGACCAATACGCAGCGCGTGGAGTGAACATGATGACTTTCTTTAATAAAGCAACCACAAAAAAACAACAAATGACGATAGTGAAGTCCTCTGTAACACTGACAGAAACATGGAACAAAAACCCACAATACCCACGAGAAAACACACAGTATAAATATGGCTCCCAATCAGAGATAACGAGCCGACAGCTGTCACTCGTTACCTCCGATTGGGAGTCACCTGAATAATCACGAACATTCACCACACATAGAAATGAAACAACCAGAATACCCAACATAGAAATACACCCAAAAGAAAATGAACAACCCTGGCTCAATACTCAAAGTCCATGGAGCCAGAGTGTCACAGCATCATGCTTTGGGGGTGCTTTGCTGCAGGAGCGACTGGTGCACTTCACAAAATAGATGGCATCATGAGGAAGGAAAATTATGTGGATATATTGAAGCAACATCTCAAGACATCAGTCAGGAAGTTCAAGCTTGGTCGCAAATGGGTCTTCCAAATGGATAATGACCCCAAGCATACGTCCAAAGTTGTGGCAAAATGGCTGAAGGACAACAAAGTAAAGGTATTGGAGTGACCATCACAAAGCCCTGGAAGGCTACCTGAAACGTTTGACCCAAGTTAAACAATTTAAAGGCAATGCTACCAAATACTAATTGAGTGTATGTAAACTTCTGACCCACCGGGAATGTGATGAAAGAAATAAAGCTGAAATAAATAATTCTCTCTACTATTATTCTGACATTTCACATTCTTAAAATAAAGTGGTGATCCTAACTGAACTAAGACAGGGAATTTTTACTAGGACTAAATGTCAGGAATTGTGAAAAACAGAGTTTAAATGTATTTGCTAAGGTGTATGTAAACTTCCGACTTCAACTGTACATATGAAGGGAAAGCGATATTCTGAACGGCCAACAGACAGGTAGAATAGGCTTGGTTTCCACTAACTGTAGTTTCTGGATTTACTGACACCTCTACTTTCCTATTCCTGCACTCTCTCTCAAGCTTTTCATAGTGTTTTTGGTGAATGTATTGAAGTAGCCATTTGTAAAATGTGTGCCAAAATTCCCAAACCTTTAGGGATGGTTTAGATCAGGGGTGTAAAACTCATTCCATTGAGGGCCTAGTGTCTGCTGGTTTTTTGTTTTTCCTTTCAATTAAGACCTAAACAACCAGGTGAGGTGAGTTCCTTACTAATCAGTGACCTTAATTCCTCAATCAAGTACAAGGGAGGCGTGAAAACCTGCAGACACTCAGCCCTCCATGGAATGAGTTTGACACGTGGTTTAGAAAGAGTCAATGTAGTCTAATCCATGACAACATAATCCACAAGGTCAACTACAAAGACATTCTCAATTCCTACATTACCACACAAACAAATACACAAGAAAGATCTAAAGCAGAAGTATAATAATCATTTCAGCAGACAGACAGACAGACAGACAGAGACAGGACAAGTGTGTTACAGGGAGGTTGGCAGTCATACATACCTGACTCCTGAAGATATCTGTACACCAAGAAGTTCACTTCATCACTGGTTATACTCATCTTATCCCACCTCGATGGAGGAGGTACTGTATCTTATCCCACCTCGATGGAGGAGGTACTGTATCTAGTAAGGATCGGCCCACTCTAGGAAAGAAAAAGAGAGAGGAAGACATTTTGAGTTTTAGATTCATTACACAGCTAGCTACATCATTTCACAAGATGAGTGGGACAATGTAGGTTATATCTAGTTAGGTCCCCAATCATTATTACCAAATGACTTGACAGCTACCATGTCCTCACATACAAAGATAAAGCAAGACCATAGTGCAGTCATGTACTTCCCACATGCACACACACACACGCATTGAGAATGTCAACGACCAGGTCACTTAGCCAGTTACTCCATCTCTACTTCCCAGGCTAAGTATTCCCCCCATCGCTCTACTGTGACCCGACTGCGGCGTCCATTTCCATTTGGCTTGCAGGGGAAAGTGGCAACTGTCTACCATTAGTGACCTGGCCACTGATCTAGATGGGTAGAGAAGCCTAATAAAGCAGGACATGGCATTAAATGCCTACTGTCACTATCTAGTAAACTGCAGAGGAGAACTCAGCACACTGCGTAGGGCTAATTACTGTTAAAATTGTGCAACATTCACATCATTATCGCTTTCTCGGCGCCTGGGTGAACATTTCAATTTGGTATTCTTTCAAAACTACAGGGAGCTGAAGAAAAACCTCAAAACTGAGCCCTTTAGAATCATAGCGATTGAGTTTTTATTGTTCCCACTGATAACAGCCTTCAGGCTAATGAGCGCTTTGCTACAAAGAATGATTCATCATTTTCCAACAATATATCAATTCATTGTCAGTACACAGTATATTATGCATAATAGGGTAGGAAATATGAAGGTGAGACTGGAACATTACCTTTATTTTATTTAACTAGGCAAGTCAGTTAAGAACAAATTCTTATTTACAATGACAGCCCACACCGGACAACGCTGGGCCAATTATGCACCGCCCTATGGGACTCCCAATCACGGCCGGTTGTGATACAGCCTGGAATCGAACCAGGGGGTCTGTAGTGACGCCTCAAGCACTGAGATGCAGTGCCTTAGACCGCTGCGCCACTCGGGAGCCCCGAGAGAGAAAAAATCCTCAAAATCCTGAAACTGTAGGTGCAACCAGGTTGTGCGAAATACCCTTAAGCACTGCAATAATCAACTTTATTTTGTATCAAAGCCCAATGTATCTGTTGACGAGTAAAGCGAAATCTCAAACTGAAGACAAAGCAAACAAATACAGTGAGCTACCAAAGTATTGGGACAGTGACACATTTTTGTTTTGTTTTGGCTCTGTACTCCAGCACTTTAGCACTTTAGATATGAAATTATACAATGAATATAAGGTTAAAGTGCAGACTGTCTGATTTAATTTGAGGGTATTTTTATCCATATTGGGTGAACGGTTTAGAAATTACAGCACTTTCTGTACATAGTCCCCCCATTTTAGGGGACCAAAATAATTGGGACAAATTCACTTACATGTATATTAAAGTAGTCAAAAGTGTAGTATTTGGTCCCATATTCCTAGCACACAATGATTACATCAAGCTTGTGACTTTACAAACTTGTTGGATGCATTTGCTGTTTGTTTTAGTTGCGTTTCAGATTATTTTGTGCCGAATAGAAATGAATGGTAAATAATGTATTATGTCATTTTGGAGTCACTTTTATTGTAAATAAGAATAGAATATGTTTCGAAACACTTTTACAAAATGTGGATGCTACCATGATTACGGATAGTCATGCATGAATCGTGAATAATAATGAGTGAGAAAGTTAGACGCACAAATATCATACCCCCAAGACATGCTAACCTCTCACCATTACAATAACAGGGGAGGTTAGCATTATTCATGTTTCATTCAAGACTATCCGTAATCATGGTAGCATGAAATAATGTTTACATATCTTGCATTACCCATCTCATATGTATATACTGTATTCTATACCATCTATTGCATCTTAGCCTATGTCGCTCTGACAATGACATTGCTCATCCATATATTTATATATTCTTATTCCATTCCTTTACATAGATTTGTGTGTATTAGATATTTGTTGTGGAACTGTTAGATATTACTTGCTAGATATTACTGCACTGTCGGAACTAGAAGCACAAGCATTTCGCTACACTCGCAATAACATCTGCTAACCATGTGTATGTGACCAATAAATTTGATTTGATTGGATTAATATAGAAGTGTTTAGAAACATATTCTATTCTTATTTACAATAAAAGTGACTCCAAAATGACACAATACATTATTAACCATTAATTTCTATTCGGCACAAAATAATCTGAATCACAACCAAAACAAACAGCAAATGTATCCAACAAGTTGTAGTCACAAGCTTGATGTAATCATTACATGCTAGGAATTTGGGACCAAATACTAAACTTTTGACTACTTCAATACACATAAGTGAATTTGTCACAATACTTTTGGTCCCCTAAAATGGGGGGACTATGTCCATAAAGTGCTGTAATTTCTAAACGGTTCACCCGATATGGATGAAAATACACTCAAATTAAAGCTGACAGTCCAACGTGATGGAGTACAGAGCCAAAACAACAACAAATTAGTCACTGTCCCAATACTTTTGGAGCTCACTGTATGTGATATATCACACATACTGTAGTCAAGACCATGTAGACAACAATACATTGTAAAATGCTTCCTATTCATGTTGGCAGCTCCAATCATTTACCTCTCCAAAAACAGCCAGTTATACATCATAAAGAACCTTCACCCCCACAAGAGGTTAAGACTTCCTCAGAGATTAACAATACATTTGAACTTGATCCTAGAACTGAACTTTAGAAAGCTGGATCATGGCCATTGTTACTTCTTGTGCTTTCAGCCTAGTCTGAGGGGTAGAACTGGACAAGAGGGACAAACTTCTTTCCAGATCAGAATCAGAGTAGAGCCAGTCAGTAAGAAATGCAGGCCTCTGTAACCTCCATACCACACCACACAGAGCTCAACTCACTCTAAAGAGTTCCCTTTTGGTAGCATAGCAACAAGCAGGAACCGGCGCAAAATAGACACAGAATAGTGCTGTTCCAATTACCACTGGGCTCTGTGCCAGCCAGGTCGAACATGTTACTCAACATGAATAATGCCAGTCTTCACCTTGGAGTAACAGCGTTGCCTCCGTCCCTCTCCTCACCCCAACCTGGGCTTGAACCAGGGACCCTCTGAACACATCAACAACTGCCTCCCACGAAGCATCGTTACCTATCGCTCCACAAAAGCTGTCGTCTTTGCAGCGCATGGGAAACAACTACTTCAAGGTCTCAGAGCGAGTGATGTCACCGATTGGAACGTTACTAGCGTGCACCGCTAACTAGCTAGCCATTTCACACCGATTACACTGGGATATTCTTTCAAATGGACTCTCTCTGGCTTTATTGCACCGCACAGCAGACATGCAGCGCTCAAATTAAATAACCCCTGATATTGGCTGAGTGTGAATGTTCACATGAATTTTCGCCAACAATAACAGATGGTGGTATGATTTGGAGCTGGTGTGAAAATCAATCTCATGCTGATACACATTCTCCTTGTGTGGATTCACACTAGCGTTCCATGATTACATAAATCACACCACCACATTATTGAATGAGAGCCATCGCTTGATTTAGAGTGTCATATGAAACCAAAAACGCAATTAATAATCTGATCAATAATTTATTACACATGAAAGAAATTACAACATAAACACCAATGCTGGAAGCAAGTCCCATTTTATCTAGCTAAGCCTTTGTGTCATAGTCTGGGTGGGCTGCAAAACTCAGAGCCAACCCAACACACTACTTCTCTTTGGGCTAATTAGATAACAAGCGGGGCTGGAAGGGAAGGGCTATCGGCATCAAAATCGCCAGCCACTGCTCCCATGGCCGCCATCGCCACCATAAACAACTGGAAACATAATTAGCAGGCGAAGCCCTAAGGGGCAAATGTCCCAAAGGGTCGGGGGGGGCAGCACTAATCCATATATCAGATGGGCACATGACGGCATCATCCATTACAGAGCTCCCTGGGCATCTAGGCTTCCCTCGACACAACACAACACAGCCTATTCTCTTCTTCCAGGGATTCTGACACAAATGCTTACCTAGGCATTTGCTTTGTGCTGTGGCAACTGGCAAGAGCACTTTGAAGTTGTGATCTGTTGAGTGATATAGGTATGGTGAGGAAAAATTGAGTTGCTGGATTGAGAACATTGGTGATATTGACACTGTCTGAAGAGCAATTCCACAGTAACAGAGTGATGCTGAGACTCCGATGTGTTACTTTGGGTATGCCAAAACAAAAACCAATGATTGCAAAGTTAATGCAGATGCAAAGTTTGGTGACAGAATGATGGCACAAACCGTCATTCTGTTGCCAAACTTGTGCCGTCATTCTGTCACCAAACTTTGCATCTGCACTGTTCTTTAAGTACATGTGTTTTTGTAATATCTTCTGCGGAAATTGTCCTTGTGCATAGAGTTGTATGGTTTGTTTAACTTTACAATCATTTGTTTTTGTTTGACATACATTGTAAAGTGAAAATCTTAGTCTCTGCATCACTCTATTACCTTGAAATTGCCCGGTACTGTATGCTTCCACATCAAACACATACTCTATGCTAGGCTTGGGCGATATACCGTTTATAGCGTATACCGGGATATTTTGAAATACTGACGGTCTGATTTTCAATACCGTTTTTAAAGGTCAGTATAACTATAAGAAACATAAGATGTGTCAAATAAATTATATCCAGCTAAGGGTTCCAGCTTTGCATTTGGTTTGCTAACTTGCTAGTAGATAAGTAGCTAAATGTCAAGCTCAAGCTTATTATTTTTTTACAGCAGACATTCTAGCCTGGGTACCAGTATCTTTAGCTAACATTCCACTCCTTGCCCTACCTTGTCATTGCCAAAGAGACTGGCCTTTATGCAATCTTCAAATATAAATATTATATTATTAATGAGCTTGAGGAGAACAGAGGAGTAGATCCTGATTTGATAACCTGATTCGATAACCCTCACAGCTATCCTCCAATCACAACAATTATCAAAATATTGGAACTATCACATTTCTTTCTCTCTCCACAGAACACGTTGGTATCCGGTTGCTAACCATTTTTTTTGTTTGTCCAGACGAAACCAGTCTGTCAAAAGTTGCTAGCTCGTGTCTAAATTCTCAAACTAAATACCTACTGCAATTCCAACCACAAAACCTCTTTGCTTTGATTTTAAGCCTCAAAATAGAACAACTTGACTAGCTAACAGCTAAATGTTTGTTTTTGGCTTTGTTATAATCCTAATTAAATTTTCTAGGCTCCACATGTTGTCATGGAAAATATTAATGTTATTACCAACAACCATTTAGCAACTCCGCCGTAAATCCAGCTGCATATTGAACGTTGAAATTGCCGAAAGGCCAGTCTCTTTGGCAATGACATGGAGTGGCAAGGAGTGGAATGTTAGCTAAAAAGACTATTACCCAGACTAGAGACATCCAATCCCCTCCTGGATCAAGATCCCTGTTGCCTAAATTGTTTTTGTTTTCTAAATAGCGGCCCTTGTGTGCACCTCCGGTAATACTGTATATCCCGGTATGGTACAGAAAAGGTATGACGGTATGAAAATCTGGATACCGACCAACTCTACTCTACGCCACAAATGTTATCCATTGAATATTATAATTCGGACTTGAGTATCAGTTATGATATCATTGGAAGAACATATCTGCCTAATGTAATCTTTCGGTACACATTATAATCTTCATCATAGTGCAGTGCCATTCATCAGACCCATTTCAAATACATTATTTGTCTTGCTCCAAATTGTTGTCATTGTTTGGTGCATGCATTCACAACGGTCCCAAGCAATTGCATTTAGCCTCCATATAGCATATCCCAGGAGTTGACTGATTGCAGCAGAAGACAAATGGAAATACCACTGGGCAGTGATGAGCTTCCCAGCAGTGGTCAGCCCTGTGACTCATTAGGGAAATCATTAGCATGTTTACTGCACAGTAAAGTAGATTCCAGCCATTCACCCAGGCTACGGAGTTTAGGTTTCAACTGAGTGTTATGCCTAAGGCTGTGGTGAAAGTACAACACAATCTAACTGGATGTCCAATTTTCTGTTAGTTGTTATGAACCAAATGACAACTATAGTAGCTGCCTGAGCCATTAGAAACTAATTGGAAAGAGCACCATATCAGGTTGAACGTCCACGTAAGTACAAACACTTATTGCAGAAGGTGAAATGGCTTAACCAAAAGGATCTCAGGACTCAAGCCAAAATGTTGTTGCTGTCATGTAAGCATTTCATGAGTGTTCGAGCCCATTCAAAACATCATTTAGTGCTGCATTCACCATGTTTCCACAAACACGTCCAGTCTTTCCAGAATAGGCATGGATTAGTTGCTCTAGGATGAAGTTGCCCTTTAAACGTTGATCTAAGGTCAGATATTTTTTCCCTCTAACTGTGAGGTTAAACATTTGGGGAAGGGTCAACTGATGGTAGATAAGCACTCTGGGGCACTACAAACAGAAATGGCAGCCGCTTACTGTAAATTCATACTGTAAAAATATAAACTGCTTAACTATACTCCTAGATCTACAGACAGTACAGAAGTACAGACAACCTACAAGCAGGGGAAGCTGTGATAAATCTTCCTGATAAGGTCACTACGGGGGATGTAACTACAGAGAAAAAAATCTGTCACAAATGCTGATTTTTGCTGGGTAATCTGCCCTAAAAATATATGTGGATGGTTTGGGTTTGGAACTCAAGGACAAAGCAGTGTGCTCTCCCAGATTAGAGAAGTCTATTACCATCTACTTCTTGGATATAGAGAGGAAAGAGAAAACACAACCATGTCCATACACTGCAGAGAAAACACACAAAACCCTAGCAAATTACAGTACAAATGTATCCTTTCTTATTTACATACGTTTCTAATCATTAACCACAACAAATAGTATTCAATATGAAGATAAATGAAGCGTAAAATAAAATATTACAAATCATGACATAGGCTTCAAGAAGACAACATGCTATCAAAATACCCTGAGACAGTAAAGCTAAGAAAAACTCTACAGCCAGGCATTTAAGTGTGTAGGTTTTGAAGGTGATTGATGTAGAAAAACAGGACACAACAAACAAACAAAAGTTTACAAAAAACACAGGAAGGCACATTCTACCCTAAATTGCAGAGGAGGACCCCATTTTATCCTGTGCAGTCACCTCCTGATAGATGTGCAAACAAGACCTGGAAACAGCAGCCATTTTCTCTTGAACGGCTCTGCTGAGTATAACCTGCCATTGGTTAGACTGACCATTGGGGGAAGGGAGAGAGAGGGGGAAGCAGAGAGGGGAATGGGGAGGATAACTAATGATGCCGCAATCAGGTAGACACAACAACTATTTGTGCATTATTGTCTGCCTTTCTCAATAACTCACGCAGCGACAGGTGGTGTGGGGTTGGGAGGGAAACTGTGGGATGGTAGCACTACAGTATCTAGGGGAAACCACTTCTTCCACGCCTGCCTGCCTGCCTGCCTGCCTGGATAGAGGTGACTGACTGACTGACAACAGTTTGAAGATTACACTGCGTTTCTGTAGTTTTAATATTGAAGGGTTACATTGGCTGTCAAATCCAACGGCTGTACAGTGAGGGAAAAAAGTATTTGATCCCCTGCTGATTTTGTACGTTTGCCCACTGACAAAGAAATGATCAGTCTATAATTTTAATGGTAGATTTATTTGAACAGTAAGAGACAGAATAACAACAAAGAAATCCAGAAAAACGCATGTCAAACACTTTATAAATTGATTTGCATTTTAATGAGGGAAATAAGTATTTGACCCCCTCTCAATCAGAAAGATTTCTGGCTCCCAGGTGTCTTATATACAGGTAACGAGCTGAGATTAGGAGCACACTCTTAAAGGGAGTGCTCCTAATCTCATCTTGTTACCTGTATAAAAGACACCTGTCCACAGAAGCAATCAATCAATCAGATTCCAAACTCTCCACCATGGCCAAGACCAAAGAGCTCTCCAAGGATGTCAGGGACACGATTGTAGACCTACACAAGGCTGGAATGGGCTACCAGACCATCGCCAAGCAGCTTGGTGAGATTATTCGCAAATGGAAGAAACACAAAAGACCTGTCAATCTCCCTCGGCCTGGGGCTCCATGCAAGATCTCACCTCGTGGAGTTGCAATGATCACGAGAACGGTGAGGAATCAGCCCAGAACTACACAGGAGGATCTTGTCAATGATCTCAAGGCAGCTGGGACCATAGTCACCAAGAAAACAATTGGTAACACACTACGCCGTGAAGGACTGAAATCCTGCAGCGCCCGCAAGGTCTCCCTGCTCAAAAAATCACATATACAGGGCCGTCTGAAGTTTGCCAATGAACATCTGAATGATTCAGAGGAGAACTGGGTGAAAGTGTTGTGGTCAGATGAGACCAAAATCGAGCTTTTTGGCATCAACTCAACTCGCCGTGTTTGGAGGAGGAGGAATGCTGCCTACGACCCCAAGAACACCATCCCCACCGTCAAACATGGAGGTGGAAACATTATGCTTTGGGGGTGTTTTTCTGCTAAGGGGACAGGACAACTTCACCGCATCAAAGGGACGATGGACGGGGCCATGTACCGTCAAATCTTGGGTGAGAACCTCCTTCCCTCAGCCAGGGCATTGAAAATGGGTCGTGGATGGGTATTCCAGCATGACAATGACCCAAAACACACGGCCAAGGCAACAAAGGAGTGGCTCAAGAAGAAGCACATTAAGGTCCTGGAGTGGCCTAGCCAGTTTCCAGACCTTAATCCCATAGAAAATCTGTGGAGGGAGCTGAAGGTTTGAGTTGCCAAACGTCAGCCTCGAAACCTTAATGACTTGGAGAAGATCTGCAAAGAGGAGTGGAACAAAATCCCTCCTGAGATGTGTGCAAACCTGGTGGCCAACTACAAGAAACGTCTGACACCTGTGATTGCCAACAAGGGTTTTGCCACCAAGTACTAAGTCATGTTTTGCAGAGGGGTCAAATACTTATTTCCCTCATTAAAATGCAAATCAATTTATAACATTTTTGACATGCATTTTTCTGGATTTTTTTGTTGTTATTCTGTCTCTCACTGTTCAAATAAATCTACCATTAAAATTATAGACTGATCATTTCTTTGTCAGTGGGCAAACGTACAAAATCAGCAGGGGATCAAATACTTTTTTCCCTCACTGTAGTAGGTCCACATCAGGGAGTCATTTATTGAGTACTACAGTGAATAGCAATATCAAAGCATCATTGCAGCTAGCGGCTTTTCAACTACTGATCCGGTGACTAACTTTTCCCCCAGTTCTTCCCCGTCCTACACCACATCACACAGGACCAGATAGAACCCATGCACACGCCTCGCTTGAACTTTCATGCATATCGACCATTGACATCAATTCAGCATGTATGCCCTACATTTTTATTATCATTATATAATTCACAAATGACATGACAAAATGGCAAATAACATGGGAGCCAGTTGTCTCAAGGGTTATGTACAGTGTTGCCAGCCAATCAGATGGATGGACACATCTAACGCCATATCCCTGAGTCATCTATAACCTTTATTCTAGGGTTCCCTGGAGAATACATGGGATAGACACAGACACTGCTTTCACATAGGATTTACAGTATTTTGCCTGTAAACAAAACACATTCAAATCAAATCAAATTGTATTTGCCACATGCGCCGAATACAACAGGTGTAGACCTTACAGTGAAATGCTTACTTACAAGCCCTTAACCAACAATGCAGTAAACAAAACAAAAAATAGATACGTCAAAAATTAAAAATAGCTAATAATTAAAGAGCAGCAGTAAAATAAAATAACAGTAGGGAGGCTATATACAGGGGCAAAAAAAAAAAGCAACAATTTGATACATGCCTTCAATAACTCTTTATGGATCCATCCTGTTGTGGTTAAGAAAACAGTGCATGCTTAGTGGTGGGCTATGTGAAGAGATGGGAGAAGAGACATGCCTCCCAAAGTTTAGAACTGGCAGGAGGATGGTTAACTGGTACTGCCTAGCAACCATCAAGAGTTTAAGAGCGTATTGCGTGCCAATACCGCCTCAGCATTACAGCTACGTTTCCTACTCACCCATAGGCAGAAATGTACCTAAATGATTACTAGGTCGTTAGGCGGAAATAAAGGTTTCGGATTTGATTGTTACAGGTTTTTGGTTTTTCCATGTAATTTATGTTTTGAGGTTGGACTTTAGCACGTATAGCTCATTAGCACGTAGGGTGCACCGATTGGTTTCACCTCATTAGTCAGTATGTGTTACACCTGTGCTGGTTGCCATCTCGTTAGTGGGAAGGTGTTTCACCTGTGCTGGCCCAGGTGATATTTAAGAGTAGCTGGCCCAGCGCTCTAGTTGTCTTGACGCGGAGGGTTAACACCTTTAGTTGGCGCTCCCTATTTTTGATTTCTAGACAAACAAATCCTTTATCCAAATTCCCTGATTAAATTTTGCTACACCTTTTTGGTTTGCTTCCTGTCTATGTTTGGTGTGGGTTTTTCTTTTGTTTGCCTCTTCTTGGCCCAATTTAGTGTGCACTCATGATAGGTGTCTTTTAGGTCCCAGTTGTTGTTGCTAGTCAACGTTCAATGGACACCCCAATGAATGTCTTTCAGAACCCCTCCTAAAACCCCACCTGTTTAGTCTTGGTTGTGGTCAGTGACTCTTTGTTAGTTCCCCTTCTGGGGAACGTAACAACAGGCAATACCTTTCAGATAAGGAAAAGGCGGAAAAATGTTGCCGGTATGGTATAGTTGGTGGGAAAACATCTTAGTATGAAAGGGATAAGATACTTAGGCTAATTGAAGGGCTTCATCATGACTTACCATTATGAGCACGACCTATGATCCACTACACCATGGGTATTCAACCGGGGGTCTGCAAAAATGTATATTTAAGTGGATTTTATATTTTTTTATTTAAATGTTATGAATATTGCTAGCAACAACAGAATAAACACCTTTTGAATTACATACCTACAGTAAAAAAGAGAAGAATATCTTCTTTCTAATGATGTCAACTTTGTTTCTCAACGCCTAATATTGAGCAAATTATACTCACTGGATTATCTGACATATGCTTTGAAAAAGCACCAGTGAGGCAAGTGCCACTGGCTGCAAGTAAGCTTTCTTGACTTGGACATATATTTTTGCTAACACATGGCTAACCTTTGTTTAAACAGCTGCTCTTTGCGAAAATGTGTTTGGAGTTACCTTTCTAGCTAATAGTTATGTTAGAGTTTACACTTCCTTTACTAATTATAATGTGGCTGGGGAGGTCAAAATAATGAAACTGTCTACCAAATCTATTTATTTTAAAATGTTGATTACGTCTCCTTTCCATTATCATTCACCTTATGACAAGATGTGAATTATGTGACCCTGGGTTGCCGGTATGCCTGGGAGGGGGTCCCTGGAAAAGAAAAGGTTGAAGACCCGTGCACTACACTCTAAATGAGCTGCTTTGCATCGTATAGGTCAGGGCTCTGCAACCCTGTTCCTGAAGAGCTACTGTCCTGTACGTTTTCGCTCCAACCCTAATCTAGTTCACCTGATTCTAATAATTAGCTGGTTGATAAGCTGAATCAGGTTAGTTACAACTGGGGTTGGAGTGAAAATCTACATATAGGTATAGGTCTACCGGTGACAATAAAAACAAATCTGGCGCATTTACCAGAGAAACCGAGGACGATCAAGAATAGTAGAATGGTTCCGACAGCAGAACCACCAGTGCAATTACAGCGTTGTGGAATAACCCTTGTAATTTGTATCCATCATCCTCTATATGGGCTGTGTGGATCTAAGACTCTGCGGAGTGGACTGTGGGGGCTGGTTGAACAGAGAATAGATATTTCTCAATCTGTGCTCAGTAATTCTCACTGCAACACATTAATTAATTACCAAACTAATTCAGCCACCTCTCTCCAACTTAGTTCATTCAATATATTGGGTAACAAAGCAAGCCAGGCGTCTTTTATTTCTATTTTTTTATTTTTTTATTATTATAATACTTTTTTTAACTGAAGACAAAGTAGAACCCAATATTTCTTAATAGGCCCTTCAAGTTAAAGTTTCAATGTAAGATGGCTTGGCTATATAATGACAGCCAACCATACCATCCAGGCTACTGTATATCACAAGCTTAAACTATTTCATAGCATGTAAATCCATGCATGCAGATATGACAACAGAGAAGAAATTCCTCACTGCAGTGTCTATCATATCCCCCAAACATTCAATAGAGAAGGAGCTGTCTGACAGAACCAGCCTGTTCTACACTACACATCTCCATGATTCTAATGATTGACAACAGAAACCTCAGTCCATGAGTAGGCTATTGATTGTATTGATTGTACGGCGCCAATAGCTTGATTTAATTAACTCTCTATATTTACAAATACTGATTAATAGAATAGAAAATTAAATGTCAAGCATTTTCAACCATGAAAACTGACACCAATATAATTCAGTGCCACCTAGGCTATTCCACGGTAACAAACTGATGCTGAGACTCAGAATTTCACTTTAAAATGTATGTCAAGCAAAATTATTGCAAAGTTAAGCTAGCTACTTAGCTACTAGCAAGTTAGAAAACCAAATTCTTAGCTTGAGCCCTGAGCTGGAGATAATTTATTTTGCACATTTTAGATAATTAACTTATAAGAAGTGTCGTAGGGTGCCAAATAGGTATTGAAAATCATAGTGTTGGTATTTCAAAATACCCCGGTATACAGTATATACGGTGTACCACCCAAGCCAAAGTCTGCATTACTTGTCACAGTGTGTTAGTCAACCTCTTAGAACCTCCAGACAGTGGTATCACTATGACCGCGTATGGGTGAGTGTTGCAAAGTACAAACGGCAGTAAATGGCAGAGATAAAGGCTAAGGCAGACATCAATCTTTCGCTGGCATCCTATACTTGTTGGTTTGGTATCCATTCCAGAGCTGTGTTCTAAGAGCCAATATTCATGGACAGGGTTATCCTGGCAACCAGATAACCTGAACAGAGAGAGGCCATGGTCAAGGCTGCACACCTGACAAGACAGATGGCCCACACAGTCTTTACAACTACCACCATTAATGATTAACTTCAGTGTTATTTTATTTTAACTGCCGTGACCATATGTCCCATTTCTAGAAAAAGATATACTGTTTCGACTTTGGTTAACGGTACTCTTCAATGCCAAGAGTTTGCAAAGCTGTCATCAAGGCAAAGGGTGGCTATTTGAAGAATCTCAAATATAAAATATATTTTGAATTGTTTAACACTTTTTTGGTTACTACATGATTCCGTACATGTTATTTCATAGTTGTGATGTCTTCACTATTATTCTACAATGTAGAAAATAGTAAAAATAAAGAAAAACCCTTGAATGAGTAGGTGTGTCCAAACCTTTGACTGGTAGTGTACATGCTGACTGCGTGTGTGCGCCATCGTGCGCATGTTGATTTCCCCACCAGACACGATCATGACACGCAGGTTAAAATACCCAAATCAACTGTAAATCAACATGCGCACGATGGCGCAGACACGCAGTCAGCATGTACACTACAAGTTTTTCGGGGCAGGTCGAAACATACATGAAACATTATTGGACATTTAGCTAGCTGTTGCTAGCTAGTTTGTCTTGGGAGATGAACATTGAGTTGTTATTTTACCTGACATGCATATGGTCCTCTTTTTGGCTAGTTCTTTGTAGAAGTTCTTTGGCCCAGAGTCATACAAAATCAGGAGTTTCTCTACACCGACGATTAATCCACAGATATAAAGGGAAACCTAGTTTGTTTTTAAGTTAATTATCTGCTATTAATCTCGCCTCGTTTGTCTTTCAAGCATCCACGTGAGTTTGTATCTTCCTGATATCCAATACGGATATCAGGACTTGGCTACGCAGACGCTCGTTCACGCAAGCGGTGTGGGTGAAATGATTGAATAAATGTACAGTTGAAGTCGGAAGTTTACATACACTTAGGTTGGAGTCATTAAAACTCGTTTTTCAACCACTCCACAAATGTCTTGTTAACAAACTATCGTTTTGGCAAGTCGGTTAGGACATCTACTTTGTGCATTACACAAGTAATTTTTCCAACAATTGTTTACAGACAGATTATTTCACTTATAATTCACTGTATCACAATTCCAGTGGGTCAGAAGTTTACATACACTAAGCTGACTGTGCCTTTAAACAGCTTGGAAAATTCCAGAAAATGATGTCATGGCTTTAGAAGCTTCTGATAGGCTAATTGACATCATTTGAGTCAATTGGAGGTGTAGCTGTGGATGTATTTCAAGGCCTACCTTCAAACTCAGTGCCTCTTTGCTTGACATCATGGGAAAATCAAAAGAAATCAGCCAAAAAGAAATTGTAGACCTCCAAGGTTTGGTTCATCCTTGGGAGCAATTTCCAAATGCATGAAGGTACCACGTTCATCTGTCCAAACAATAGTACGCAAGTATAAACACCATGGGACCACGCAGCCGTCATACCGCTCAGGAAGGAGACGCGTTCTGTCTACTAGAGATGAACGTACTTTGGTGCAAAAAGTGCAAATCAATCCCAGAACAACAGCAAAGGACCTTGTGAAGATGCTGGAGGAAACAGGTGCAAAAGTATCTATATGCACAGTAAAACAAGTCCTATATCTATATAACCTGAAAGGCCGCTCAGCAAGGAAGAAGCCACTGCTCCAAAACCGCCATAAAAAGACAGACTACGGTTTGCAACTGCACATGGGGACAAAGATCGTACTTTTTGGAGAAATGTCCTCTGGTCTGATGAAACAAAAATAGAACTGTTTGGCCATAATGACCATCGTTATTTGGAGGAAAAAGGGGGTTGCTTGTAACCCGAAGAACACCATCCCAACCGTGAAGCATGGGGGTGGTAGCATCATGCTGTGGGGGTGCTTTGCTGCAGGAGCGACAGGTGCAATTCACAAAATAGATGGCATCATGAGGAAGGAAAATTATGTGGATATATTGAAGCAACATCTCAAGACATCAGTCAGGAAGTTAAAGCTTGGTCGCAAATGGGTCTTCCAAATGGACAATGACCCCAAGCATACTTCCAAAGTTGTGGCAAAATGGCTTAAGGACAACAAAGTCAAGGTATTGGAGTGGCCATCACAAAGCCCTGACCTCAATCCTATAGACAATTTGTAGGGCAGAACTGAAAAAGCGTGTGCGAGCAAGGAGGCCTACAAACCTGACTCAGTTACACCAGCTCTGTCACGAGGAATGGGCCAAAATTCACCCAACTTATTGTGGGAAGCTTGTGGAAGGCTACCTGAAACGTTTGACCCAAGTTAAACTATTTAAAGGCAATGTTACCAAATACTAATTGAGTGTATGTAAACTTCTGACCCACTGGGAATGTGATGGAATAAATAAAAGCTGAAATAAATCATTCTCTCTACTATTATTCTGACATTTCACATTCTTAAAATAAAGTGGTGATCCTAACTGAACTAAGACAGGGAATCTTTACTAGGATTAAATGTCAGGAATTGTGAAAAACTGAGTTTAAATGTATTTGGCTAAGGTTTATGTAAACTTCAGACTTCAACTGTATGTGTACACAACACGGCCGGTGTGGTTTGCGTGTTAGGTACCAATACGATATGCATTGCAATTCTCACGATTCTATATGTATTGCAATTCGATACTGGGTCGTTCCACCACAGAAAGCACAAGAAAGAGGATTTCGACACCCACCATCTCAGATTGTTCTGAAATCGTTTCAATAAATATAGTACCCAACTTCCGATTTGGACCAAACTTCTTCCTACCAATGAGTAAGACGAGGAATCCCCCCCAAATTGTCAAAAGCCACCCACAGACCCGCCACATCCTATGCCAAAACTAGTGGTCAAAACCTGGTACTTTCACACTACATTATGGTAAATTATGCAAGCGACTTCAATTACTAATTTCTCTGAACAGGGGAAAAAAAACAAATCACCAGATTCACAGGGAATACATTACACAGTATGGAGAAACAATACTACAACCTGCAGCTTCATACCTCTTGTCAAACAGTGAACTGTTAATGTATACTGGTTGTTGGGGTGCGATTAGCATGGGGGGTGGGGGATTCCTCATTTCTTACTCATTGGTAGGAAGAAGTTTGGTATTATCTGAATCCTATATATTTACATGGCCAATTTGGATGCAACCAATTAGCTTAATTTCTCAGAGATAAAATACAATTTCAACAAAATAATGTTTCAGGAATGCCAATCTTACCTGTGCATGAGAAAATGAGTTTTGATCAGTCAAAACACGTTGGTTCACTATTAAAAAATAATATTGAGGCCAAGCTATAGGATGAAAAATACCGGAGTTTTGGTCCAGGTAAAGCTGACTAGCGCTGGCAAATGATATCTAGCAAAAAATATAAATGTATATATTATTTTAACAAATCGATGCTTGGAGTCAAATATCAATATAATATTGCGATGTGTAACTATATTGATTGTTTTCCCCACTAGTGGTAGCCATGCCGAACAGCTGACTTACAGTAGGCTAATGATTCAACAGTTAATATTCACAACAAACAAAATATTCTCCGGAAGAAATACAGCAATAGAACTCCAGAGAAGGGACGCACTACAGGTTTTCTTTGTCAAACTAAAAACAACTTCACAACTCATTGTCACACGTATTGGGAATTCCTTTCTGATGTTGTTTGATGGGTTCACAGTAAATGACCCCCAATTACACTGTGATATTGTGAAATCATAAATGGAAAAAATTGGCTGAACCATCAGATAAATCTACATCATTATTTTCACAATTACTTTTATTTTTACAACTTTCAATAAACAGTAGGCCTAAGGGTTTAAAGGTGAATGTGTATTCTCCTGTACTTCCCTCACTTAGAATCTCTCGCTATCCTTTTTAATGGCACGTCACAAACATGACACCACTATTTCCTGTGTTACACAATTCATAGGACAGCTGATTAGACATGCCTCAATTACTGTTCTGCTTTATAAAGGAGCAGAATGGGGTCTGTCTGGAATCTATACAATTCAAACAAGGGCACTAGCAATGATTACAGTGTAGGTCTGAGAATAGAGATTGATTTGCAGCTGCAGCGAGCAGTAGCCGTAACAACATGTACACTGAGGTTTCGGTTGTGGCCTCCAACACACTCTCGACAGGCCTCCAACTTGTCTTTACATGTATGGCATAAACACAATTATAAAGTCATGAGGGCACAGCCAGACACAACAACAAACACAACCACCCCAGATCCCAAATAAATAGATGTAGTCTTGAACAAGGCTGTAATACAATGGGTGTTATTTCTGAGTAAAGTATTGGCATGCCAACTGGCTGGTGGCCCACGTGAACCGTAAGCCCCTTTTGCCTGCCATGTCTCCTCCCATGTTCTATTAGAAATAAATATTGCTGCATAAATATTTGGACAAATGCAGAGTTCGAGAGCGGTTGTTGTCACATGGGGTTTCTGTATCTGGGGCTAACTTCAGGTACTGCTGGTGAATGGGAATTGAAGCACTGCTGTGAACAAATGGGAGTTCCACACAAAACACCCTCTATTCGTAACATCTCTTCATCTCCTGCACAAAGGGGTAACTTTCACAAATCTATCTAAATAACAAATGTATACCCAAATAAAACAAACTACTGACTGAAGGAGAATGTCTAAATGGCCATTAGCCTATAGTGGGACATTGGAGACTGGTAGGGTTGTGTTATTGGTTCATGGAGGGAAATAGGTTACCTTTTCTGTTTTACGCTACTTGATTTTTTCAGTCAATTAATGTCTTTGTTGTATGTAAAACATGTCTATTTGAAAAATGAAAACTGTAATATTAAAAAAAGACTACAACCTGACTGAGGGCAAAGAGTCCATCTGAAAGGGCGGTAGGTAACCTAGCGGTTAGAGCATTGGTCCAGTGAAAGGTCGCTGGCTCGAATACCTGAGCAGACAAGGTATTAAAAAATAAAAAATGGACCCTAATTTGCTCCAGGAGCGCCGTACTACTATGGCTAGGGGTAGGCAACCCTGTTCCTGGAGTGCCTCAGGTACTGCAGGGTTTTGTTCTAACTAGGCCGGCCCTAAACAAGGGGTGCATTCAGTTCGCTTGAACATTTGCTACATTGCGGAACGGTTTGTACTGAATGACACATTTTCCCAAAACATTCTTGAACAGACTTTGAGATACGTTTGCGCCGTTCAGTGGGTGTGCCGGGGTGTGGCTTGACGCAACGAGTGACATATTTAAAGGGCAGCGGTGCATTCTGAACCCACAACCCAACCCTTCCCCGTTTTTCAACTGGTCGTTTAGTACAGTACAGCTTCCATTCAATTACGTTCGCAGCCCTGACCAACTGAGCTAATTGATCAGTTCAGTGATTGCCTAAATTCAACACACCTGATCTTCCAGGTCAGTTCAATGAAAAACATGAAGGGCCTGCGGCACTCCAGGACCAGGGTTGCCTACCCTGCTGTAAAACAACACATTGTATGTGAACAATTTTGTATTTATTTTTTATAAACTATCATCGCCCTGGTACTCATTTCTAACCTGAACACACACAGTCACCACTCACCACTAAAGCCAAAGGCCAAATCAGATCACTGAACCTTCAATAGACATACAAACACATGGCCAACAATATTATCCATCTAGGCCCCCTAGAAAGCTGAGACATTCAAGTGTAAACAATCTGGGTCTTCTGAAACACAGCTCATCGGTAGAAAAACAACTATATAATTTCCCAGAACAGAATGTTCACTGAGGCATAAACCAATTCAAAGTCTTGACAATATCATTGCAGGTTTTCCCAAACTCGGTCCTCGGGACCCTAAAGGATGCATGTTTGTGTTTTTGCCCAGCACTACACAGCTGACTCAAATCATCAACTAATCATTAAGCGTTGATCATTTGAATCAGCTGTGTAGTGTTAGGGGAGAAAGAAAAAGTGCACAGAGTTCGGGAAATGCTGCATTAAGGCTTAGCGTTGCTGTTACCACTGATTCCACTCCATCTCCAAAATGGGGCCAAGGTTCACAGTCATAGCTTACTAATGGCTTTCTAAATTACCACTCTCTAATAGGAGCATGTAGATTTCCACAAATGGAAAATCCTTGAGTCATCCAGGACCAGCAATTAAGCTATAATAAACCCCCATTGTTCTTTTAATAGATGGCACTAAACCAGTTGTTCTTATGGCTTTCATTTGGTTTCACTCTACAACCAAACCAGTGGACACAGGCACTACTAGCTCTGTTTTTGTTGTTGGTATTCTATACCTTTATTAGTTTAGATTCCTTGGTAATGGAGGATCATCATAGGAGTTAGAGTACAATAATTCCAGTGTCACTGTACTGGTAAACTCTTGCCATACATTGAAGAATGTTGGTGGGTGTTGTCAAGTTTTATATGATTGCACATTATCCCATACATGTAAGTGGGAGGATGGAAATGACTTTACGTTAACATAGAGCCTAAATAGTCTTTATATCACGGTGTTCTGTGTCTAAAGTAAGGACCTAGAACTAGAAAAATCACAGTTAGAGACCAGATCAACAGGTGATAGAGGTGGTGCCATCCCACTGGGCACAGACGTCAGTTAAATGTCTATTTTTTATTTACATTTGGTTGAGTTGTCAACTAACGTGAAGTCAACAAAAAAATGTCACCATGACATTAGATTTAGGTTAAAGGTTGCGTGAAAAATTGACTGAAACAACGTTGATTCAACCGGTTTTTCCCAGTGGGATAAGCCTAGGCTACATTCCATGTGATGATGCCTCTTTCAAGCCTCCCAGTGACCTATCCACAAGCTTCGCCAATAACATTCAGAAAGCACAGTCATAGCTAGAAAGACTAATCTAATTTCATGTGTAAACATAAGGAAATACACCAACTCTAACATCTAATGCCAAATTAGAATTTTAACTAATTTATTGAATGGGCTGGAGGGTGAATGTTGCTTTTATACATGGGCTAAATGTCACAATTCTTACTGATAATGTAACAACAAGTAACCCGGTCAGCAGGCTAGGCTACTATGAAACCAATGTCTGTCTGGTGGAGTTGACTCTACTTCCCCTCCCCCCACTCCTGCGCTTCCTAACTATCAGCATGGGCAATACCTTTTAAATGTGGCCAATATTACAGTTTATTATTCAGTTTGAGTATGTTAAGTGGCATCATAAGTGTTCTTTTTCATTTACTCTTTCATCTAAAAGTCAGGGTTATAACTCAGGAGGGAAACAACTCCCACCAAAAGTTGCTACATTTGATGTACTGTAACTCAAAAGAAAATGTTATTTATGTCCAAATATACAAATTGTATAATACAATAGTTAAAGTATTATGTTAAAATAAAAGGCAACGTTTAAATTAGACTACTATTAACTAAGAAATAAAAATGTTCATTAGGGAGACATTTCTACACATGTAAAGAGCGTGATCCAGTAAACGTGTCTTAATAAACAGTGTTATTCAGTTCAGCAAGTATTTACATGCAACAATGTATCATTCATGGAAATACAATGTTACAATTAATGAAACTTGAACAAAAGTTCTAACTTACCTTTCTCAGAGAGTGAGCTCGTAGTGTTGCCGCCACCTCTTCCACTTCCTCAAGGAGAGCCTGCAACTCAATAAGCAAGCGACGACTTTCCTCCCATTTTGCTTATCATACTTCAAGTTCTGACCACCGGTGCTATCTGTAACTGCGTTCCGAAGGTAACAGAAACGGTCTAAAATATCTATTCCTGGCGATTGATTGTGTGGCATGTAAAGTTTAAAGAAGCGTGAGGTCTAAAGCAGGGGATGTATGCAATTGAGTTTTCAGCGTTTCTGAGAATAGAACGTAAAGAGACAGCAGCAAGCACTCATCGGCATAGAGAAAGAGGGGTGAGAGAGAGATAGAGAGAGACTGTCGTGACCTACAATGAAAAAATCAGCACCTGACCTTGAACCTGCTTATTCAAAACATTAAATTCCTTCCAGTAGCCTAAATTGTAACTAAATGACCATGATGTTGTTATTTTGCCTACAAGTCATGTTCTTTATAGATAGAGTCAATTCTAATGCATGTGAATTATAATGCACGTGAATGGCATTGTTTGACCTCTCTTCAATGATTTCCTCTATTGTGCCATTTAAAAAGTATGGTTATTAGCCCTTATTGCCTCAAGTTAATTTCTTGTACATGTAGGCTACATGTGGTCTCAAAACATGGCCACTGCAAAACTACAACCAAAGAGCATTGTAGCTAGATTCATGTATTGTCTTTGGAAGCCTGCTTGTCATTTTTACATTGCATTTTACAATTTTAAAAGACAAATATAAATTGAGTGATAACAATGATTATTGATTAATTATATTGTTACCCTTACAAAACATATTGTGTGATATTATTTTAAAGTAGGCCTATGTATCACTTTATATGGTAAAATTATGTTGTTTGATTAAACATCTACATCAATCAAGAATAAGATACACTGTAATATATATTTGAAGTGAATCAGAATTCCAAGCTTGAAGAATTGCAATCATTATAATCTTAGCTTTGTTAGAAAATTACTAATGTTTCTAATGCACAAATGCCAAAGACCTTGGGTTGGTTGGATCTGGTAAATGGGCTACAGTAGTAATCCTGGCATGATGTATCTGGCCTCTGAGTTGATTCCCCTCCCCCACTGTTCTGTATTTTTCGCCTGTAGGGTCACATAGTGGTTGATTAATTCTCCTTTCGCCTTGCTCAGTCATTCAGATTTGGAAAGTAAATAACAAGTTGACATCGTTACTGCTTTACATTGGTGTGACACATTCCTTTGGTTACCGTATGAGCATGAATATTTGCGCACAAAACACTAAAGAATTATGCAATTCATCATCATACAGTAGGTCAGAGTACCATGCGCACGTTTGAAAAAGATAGCAATAGATTCAAACATTTACATTTACATCATTTAGCAGACGCATACCTATGTAATAACATTGTTATTAACTCTTATTACATAGTATTGCATAGTACTTTAGTAATCACTGTAACCGTTTCCACAATGTATTTCACCAATGATAGTGATACCGACTGTGTACTACTGTAGCCTAGTAAAATGTGGATTCAGAACTGCTAAATTTGACTGTATATCAAAAGCATCATTCATAGTCAAAATTGAATTTCAATGGAATTTAGATCAATTAAGATGTAACTGTGACAGTAAAACCATCCGAATACATTATATAGTTTTACATCAAACTATATAAATCATTCTTGAAAGTAAAGTTGCTGCATCCTTGGATGTAGGATGTAGCTTTCTCCTTCCCTCTGCAATTGATTTTATGGTAAAAGCAATCTATTTTCTACTTTATTCTGATTAATTATATATATTGGCTGTACAAACAGATTCAAGGGTTTGATCATATTCAACATAATCACATTGTCTTATTACAATATTACCCCCTTATTTAGGGGTCAAACTGGCGAAAACATGGCCTTTTCCAATATGCACTTGTAACCACACTTTCCAGGCCTCTGGTGATTTTGTGTTCTGAGACACATGGCCAGTGTGGCTAGTGTTTTCTGCTCTGAAGTAGGGCCTATGTTAATTATTTGAACTGGGCTTCATTTGTAGCCTGTAAGTGTACGGCTATTAGTGTATTTGTGGTAAGAACTCTTCCTGCCATGGAGCTGGGGCTGACCTCCTAACAAAGAACAGGTTCAATCTGCTTCCCCTCCCCCAACCCGGGAGACTGATGAGGGTCACATGACCTTTCTAGACAGCACAGAGTGGGGATGGTAATATGTTGATGTGGGGGAAGGGTGCCGATAGTCACACTACTCTTGTTGGGCTGTTATTAGGTCTGGGAAGCATAGCCTGTAGCAGGGCTTTATCCAGCTGTGTCTCTGTTACTCACTGTGCTGCAGTACCCATCGACATATTGGATTTAGCTCCCGAGCCCTCATGCTTTATTCATGCCATAAAGAGAATATGAGCACAGGCAGAGTGTGAGTCAATCTTGCAGGGCCAAGACAATCCACCCACCAACACAGAAGCCTACTGTGTATGTGTGGGTGTGTGTGTCCTCATATTTATATATTTCTTAATTCCATTATTTTACTTTTAGATTTGTGTATTGTTGTGAATTGTTAGATATTACTGCACTGTTGGAGCTAGGAACACAAGCATTTCGCTACACCCGCAATAACATCTGCTAAATTTGTGTATGTGACCAATAAAATTGGATTGATTGATTGTGTGTGTGCTAGTGTTTATGCACGTGTTTGTGTGCGCTCGCATCTGTGTGTTTGTGTTAGGGTGTGTGTGCGAGTCGGCGCCTATGTGTATGCCTCTGTGAGCGCGTCCGTGTGAGTGAGGGAAGGCTTTGTGTACTCAGTAACACTGTACCACCCCTCCCCCCACTTCCGTCCTTCCCATCCCCCACTGCAAGCAGCCGCACAGGCGAGAGACGCATGAGGGTTTCTATGGTGCTGTTATGTCATACAGACCCATTTTCCAGACAGAGCAACACAGCATACAATAAAAATAAAGCTATTTTCAGCCACAGGGTTTGAGTGTTTACCTTTGTGAAATTTCACTTCTCAGAGGGAATATACTTTTTATATGACTACACTTTTTGCTGCAAATGTGTACTGTATTTGACCTTCTCACGTAGATCTATGATGTCTGCTGAGATGTTTATCTGGAGGAAATATATTACCATGTTCACATTTTACATTACATTTGAGTCATTTAGCAGACACACTTATCCAGAGCGACTTACAGTTAGTGCATTAATCTTAAAATAGATAGGTGAGACAACCACATATCACAGTCATAGTAAGTACATTTTTCCTCAATAAAGTAGCTATCAGCAAAGTCGGAGCTAGTAAGAGGGGGAAAAGTCAAGTGTGAGTGTTCATGAAAGGGGTGGGAGGGCCAAGAGACCAGAGGTGGCAGAACGAAGTGCTCAGGTTGGGTGTAGTGGTTGAACATAGCCTGAAGGGAGGGAGGGGCAGTTCACACGTTGAGGAATGCTTCTTAAAGGGTTACTGCAGTGCATTCTTTCTCAGCTATAGTCAGATTCCGGTGGGAGGGAGGGGAAAGGAGAGGTGTGACAAGCAGACATATGCCAGAGATTCAAGGGCTGAGGTCAGGGGTTAAGGGTTGATGACCTGTGGATCCTGCTGCTTCTCCTCTCCCCCTTCCATCTCTTCCTTCCTCCTCCAAGTACTCAAACAGTAAGTGCTACAGAATGACATGACAGTTGATGTCTCTCGGAGGTTTTATATTCTAATGTACTGGGAATGTGCAATAGACTATACAGGGAATATCTGAGGATGAGAAGCAACTTGATTCCTTTCATGATTGAGAAGTTAGTTCTCTTATAGAAAATCAATCTTGATTTGTCTCTATTACTAGAACAATCTGTATCCAAACTGCAATATGTTTACACATAATCAAGGCCCATCTAATACCGCTCAATATTTTTTTGTTAAGAAAATGTCCGAAACGCAAAATGAACCCCAATAATTATAATGTTATTGACTGTTACAACTCTCATTTATAGTAAACGTTAACATTTATTTTATATACATACTCTTGCAGGAAAGTAAACATATGAAAGCTTTTAGAATGTAATCTAAATTAATATTATAGTCCCGTGTGACTCACTTGGTAGAGCATGTCACTTGCATCACCAGGGTTGTGGGTTCGATTCCCGTAGGGGACCAGTATGAAAATGTATGCACTCACTACTGTAAGTCGCTCTGGATAAGCGTGTCTGCTAAATTACTAAAATGTCAATATTAAAGATCCTTTTCAAATCAAATTTTATTTGTCACATGCGCCGAAAACAACAGGTGTAGACCTTACAGTGAAATGCTTACTTACAAGCCTTTAACCAACAATGCAGTTTTAAGTAAGAATACCAAAAAATAATACAATATAAAATAATACAAAATAAAAGTAACAAATAAATAAAGAGCAGCAGTAAAAATAACAATAGCGAGGCTATATACAGTGAGGGGAAAAAAGTATTTGATCCCCTGCTGATTTTGTACGTTTGCCCACTGACAAAGAAATGATCAGTCTATAATTTTCATGGTAGATTTATTTGAACAGTGAGAGACAGAATAACAACAAAAAAATCCAGAAAAACGCATGTCAAAAATGTTATAAATTGATTTGCATTTTAATGAGGGAAATAAGTATTTGACCCCTCTGCAAAACATGACTTAGTACTTGGTGGCAAAACCCTTGTTGGCAATCAGAGGTCAGACGTTTCTTGTAGTTGGCCACCAGGTTTGCACACATCTCAGGAGGGATTTTGTTCCACTCTTCTTTGCAGATCTTCTCCAAGTCATTAAGGTTTCGAGGCTGACGTTTGGCAACTCGAACCTTCAGCTCTCTCCACTTATTTTCTATGGGATTAAGGTCTGGAGACTGGCTAGGCCACTCCAGGACCTTAATGTGCTTCTTCTTGAGCCACTCCTTTGTTGCCTTGGCCGTGTGTTTTGGGTCATTGTCATGCTGGAATACCCATCCACAACCCATTTTCAATGCCCTGGCTGAGGGAAGGAGGTTCTCACCCAAGATTTGACGGTACATGGCCCCGTCCATCGTCCCTTTGATGCGGTGAAGTTGTCCTGTCCCCTTAGCAGAAAAACACCCCCAAAGCATAATGTTTCCACCTCCATGTTTGACGGTGGGAATGGTGTTCTTGGGGTCATAGGCAGCATTCCTCCTCCTCCAAACACGGCGAGTTGAGTTGATGCCAAAGAGCTCGATTTTGGTCTCATCTGACCACAACACTTTCACCCAGTTCTCCTCTGAATCATTCAGATGTTCATTGGCAAACTTCAGACGGGCCTGTATATGTGCTTTTTTGAGCAGGGGGACCTTGCGGGCGCTGCAGGATTTCAGTCCTTCACGGCGTAGTGTGTTACCAATTGTTTTCTTGGTGACTATGGTCCCAGCTGCCTTGAGATCATTGACAAGATCCTCCCGTGCAGTTCTGGGCTGATTCCTCACCGTTCTCATGATCATTGCAACTCCACGAGGTTAGATCTTGCATGGAGCCCCAGGCCGAGGGAGATTGACAGGTCTTTTGTGTTTCTTCCATTTGCGAATAATCGCACCAACTGTTGTCACCTTCTCACCAAGCTGCTTGGTGATGGTCTTGTAGCCCATTCCAGCCTTGTGTAGGTCTACAATCTTGTCCCTGACATCCTTGGAGAGCTCTTTGGTCTTGGCCATGGTGGAGAGTTTGGAATCAGATTGATTGATTGCTTCTGTGGACAGGTGTCTTTTATACAGGTAACAAGCTGAGATTAGGAGCACTCCCTTTAAGAGTGTGCTCCTAATCTCAGCTCGTTACCTGTATAAAAGACACCTGGGAGCCAGAAATCATTCTGATTGAGAGGGGGTCAAATACTTATTTCCCTCATTAAAATGCAAATCAATTCAGACATTTTCGACATGCGTTTTTCTGGATTTTTTTGTTGTTATTCTGTCTCTCACTGTTCAAATAAACCTACCACTAAAATTATAGACTGATCATGTCTTTGTCAGTGGGCAAACGTACAAAATCAGCAGGGGATCAAATACTTTATTCCCTCACTGTACAGGGTGTGATGAGGTGGTGATGAAGGAGTCAGGCACAGGAGGGTAAATCACAGAATAACAGGCTTTAATCCGCAAAATACAGGTTTACGCAGAAATGCGTCAAACACACTCCAGGGCACAAAACAGGCGCACTGGAAAATACTCCCATCGATACACAATACACAAGCTCCACCGAGCTTCACTAACCTCCACAAACAAACAAACATTCACCCACACAGACAAGGAAGCAGAGGGAACACGTATACCATGACTAATGAGGGAATAAGGACCAGGTGTGTGTGATTGAAGACAAGACAAATGGATCGGCAGTAGCTAGTAAGCCAGTGACGCCGAATGCCGAAACCTGCCCGAACAAGGAGGGGAGGCAGCCTCGGCAGAAGTCGTGACAGTACCCCCCCCTTGACGCGCGGCTCCAGCAGCGCGCCGACCCAAGCCTCGGGGACGGCCAGGAGGACGCGGAGCAGGGTGAGCCGGATGGCGACGGTGGAAATCCCGTAACATGGAGGGATCGAGGATATCCCTCACCGGAACCCAGCACTGTTCCTCCGGACCGTACCCCTCCCACTCCACGAGGTACTGAAGGCCCCCCACCCGACGCCTCGAATCCAGGATGGAACGGACAGAGTACGCCAGGGCCCCCTCGATATCCAGAGGAGGTGGAGGGACCTCCCGCACCTCAGACTCCTGGAGCGGACCAGCTACCACCGACCTGAGGAGAGACACATGAAACGAGGGGTTAATACGGTAATCAGGGGGAACCTATAAGTGACCTCGTTGACTCTCTTCAGGACTTTGAACGGCCCCACAAACTGCGGGCTTAGCTTCCAGCAGGGCAGGCGGTGGGGCAGATTCCGGGTCGAGAGCCAGACCCGATCCCCCGGTACAAAGACGGGGGCCTCACTGCAGTGGCAGTCAGCGTTGGCCTTCTGACGACGCACGGCGCGTTGGAGGTGAACGTGGGCAGCATCCCACATCTCCTCCGCGCGCCGAAACCAGTCATCCACCGCAGGAGCCTCAGTCTGGGTCTGGTGCCACGGTGCCAGAACCGGTTGGTAACCTAGAATACACTGGAAAGGCGTTAGGTTAGTGGAGGAGTGGCGGAGAGTGTTCTGCGCATATTCTGCCCATGGCAAGAACACCGACCACTCCCCCGGCCGGTCCTGGCAGTAGGACCGCAGGAACCTACCCACGTCCTGATTTACCCGTTCCACCTGCCCATTACTCAGAGGTCAGGCTGACCGAAACCACCCAGACATTCCATGAACGCCTTTCAGACCTTGGACGTGAACTGGGGACCTCGGTCAGACACTATATCCTCTGGTACCCCGTAGTGCCGGAAGACGTGTGTAAACCGGGCAGAGGAAGGAGGCAGCAGGCTTTAGAAAAGCGTTCCACAAGACCAGGATGGTGGTGTTACCTTGGGAGAGGGGAAGATCAGTTAGAAAATCAACACTTAGGTGAGACCATGGTCGTTGTGGAACTGGTAAAGGTTGTAACTTACCTGCTGGGAGGTGCCTAGGTGCCTTACTCTGGGCGCACACTGAGCAGGAGGAGACATACACCCTCACGTCCTCAGCCAAGGTAGGCCACCAGTATTTTCCGGTCAGGCAGCGCACTGTACGGCCGATACCTGGGTGACCAGAGGAGGGTGACGTGTGTGCCCAGTAGAGCAGACGATCACGGATAAGAGCAGGCACGTACTGAAGCCCATCTGGACACTGAGGTGGAGAGGGATCCGTGCATAATGCCTGCTCTATATCCGCGTCCATCGCCCATACTACCGGCGCCACAATGCAGGAGGCCCGCAGTATGGGAGTGTTGTCTCTGGGCCTCTCCTCTGTGTCATACAGCCGGGACAGCGCGTCTGCCTTCACGTTCTTCGTACCCGGGATGTATGATAGAGTGATATCAAACCGGGTGAAGAATAGGGCCCACCTGGCCTGGCGAGGATTCAGCCTCCTCGCTGCCCGGATGTACTCCAGGTTACGGTGGTCCGTCCAGACGAGGAAAGGGTGTTTTGCCCCCTCGAGCCAATGCCTCCAGCTTGGGTGGCGTACCCAAGCGTTGAGACAGGACAGCTTCTATCCCAACCTCGGACGCATCCACCTCCACTACGAACGGTAGTGATGGATCGGGGTGGGCCAGTACTGGGGCTGAGGTGAACAGACCCCGCAGTTTGCTGAAGGCCAGGTCAGCCTCAGCAGACCAGCGGAGCCGGGACGGCCCACCCTTCAACAGGGAGGTAATGGGAGCTGCGACCTTGCCAAAGCCCCGGATAAACCTCTGATAATAGTTGGCAAAGCCAAGGAAGTGCTGCACCTCCTTAACCGTGGTTGGAATCGGCCAATTACACACGGCTGAAATGTGATCTCACTCCATCTCCACACCTGAGGTGGAAATGCGGTATCCAAGGAAGGAGACGGACTGCTGGAAAAACATACACTTCTCTGCCTTAGCATAAAGGTCATTTTCCAACAGTCGGGCCAGCACCTTGCGAACCAGGAACACATGCTCGGCGCGCGTAGCGGAATACACCAGGATGTCATCGATGTAGACCACTACGCCACAACCAAGCATGTCCCGAAACACCTCGCTCACAAAGGACTGGAAAACTGAGGGAGCATTCATCAAACCATAGGGCATCACCAGGTATTCATAATGCCCCGTGGTTGTGCTGAATGCTGTCTTCCACTCATCTCCCTCTCAGATACGCACCAGGTTGTATGCACTCCTGAGATCTAATTTGGTGAAGAAGCACGCCCCATGCATTGATTCAATCACTGAAGGAATGCCGGGGAGAGGATAACTAAATCTTATCGTCTCCTTGTTCAGTGGTCGATAATCAATGCATGGGCGCAGACCTCCGTCCTTCTTCTTCACAAAGAAGGAACTCGAGGAGGCAGGTGAAGTGGAGGGACGTATATAGCCCTGGCGCAGGGACTCTGTGATATGGGGTATATATGACTCCTGGGAGGTACAGCGTCTACCCGGAGGTTTATCGCGCAATCCCCCGCCCGATGAGGTGGTAATTTAGTCGCCTGCGTTTTAGAGAACGCTTGCGCCAGATCGAGGTATTCAGGGGGAATGCGCACGGTGGAGGTACTGTCTGGACTTCCCACCGTGGTTGCACCAACGGAAACACCTAGACACCTACCCTGACACTCTAGCGACCACCCTGTGAGAACCCTCTGCGGCCATGAGAAGGTGGGGTTGTGGAGTGCTAGCCAAGGGATACCTAATACCACAGGGAAACCAGGAGACTCAATAATGGAAAAAGTAACCTGCTCACAAAGAGTCTCCTGGGTAATCATGGTGACTTGTCACGAACGTCGTTAAGAGAGGAGGACCAAGGCGCAGCGTGATGAACGAACATGTTTATTTATCATTAGCGATAAACACGGACAGTAAACAAAAACAACAAACGACTCGTAACGTCCTAGGTAACATAGACCAACACGGAACAAGAACCCACAAACACAAAGGGAAAAACAGACAGTTTAAATATGGCTCCCAATCAGAGACAACCAGCCACAGCTGACACTCGTTGCCTCTGATTGGGAGTCACTCAGGCCAACATAGAAATAAACACACTAGAACTCCCAACATAGAATACACCACATAGAACGAACACACCCTGGCTCAACATATAGAGTCCCAGCGCCAGGGTGTGACATGACTGGTGCAGTAACTTCCTTAACCAACCCTGACCCTAATGGTTGATTATCAAGTGCTCTGATGGGGCGTGGAATGGATCGGGGAATCAATAGAATGCCTATACGGTGTGCAAATGCCCTGTCCATAAAGTTCCCAGCTGCGCCTGAATCGACTAGCGCCTTACACTGGGGAACTACCATGTGCTCAAGAAAGGAGATGTGTATTTTACAGTGCGCAGCAGAGGGCTCTGAACGAGTGTGGGTGTTTGATACGTGGGGTGATGCGAGAGTGCCCTGCCTGCCGCCTCCCGGCCCAAAAGAACGTTGACTACGACGTGTGGTGTATTGTCCCTTCGTGCCACCAGAGTGGCACTGTTGCTGTCCTCCTCCGCTCTCTCGGCCGGCGGCTCCACCCAGCTCCATCGGCTCGGGATCCGAGTCATCCGGGGTGGAAACGGGAAGACCCCTACCAGGACGTCCTCTGGCTGCCAGCAGGTTGTCCAATATAATGGCCATGACCACCAGTTTGTTGAAGGACAACATGGTGTCTCGGCAGGCTAGCTCCCGTCAGACGTCCTCCCACAGATGGCACCGGAAATGGTTGATCAGGGCCCACTCGTTCCACCCGGACCCCGCTGCCAGCGTCCATCGTTTGCCCTCATTTTTGCTCAGTTGTTAATCTATCACTTTATAATTAAAACCAATGTGTATTACCGCAATGTAATCTAACACCTTTGAGAAGACCAAAAGCTTTTCATTTAATGGAAAATTATTTTACTAAGCTAATAGACCTTGGTGATACTGTATTTCTACATCATCACACTGTTCAGACAATAAAACAGAACTCCTTGTAAGATCAATTGCATATTTTGGTAAAAAATTAAAGCAAACCACATACTAACATTAAATGTCTAGTTTATAACTTCCACAGCACTCCCCAATGGGACACTAAATGCTCCAGATGGTTCATGGTCGTCACCTCACAGCCTGAATACATCTAAAACAAAATGTTATTTATACAGAAATCTCACTAGAGATGTGGTCTAACAGTGACAATGTATTGTTTGTTTGAAGGATGGGGCATGTCGGCTATAGCCTAGTTACCGCTGTGCAATCAGTGGATTCAGCCTGGTGCTTTGTCATATCAGCATTTTGCTGTGTAATGGGGCCATCCACTCAGCCCAGCCAGCCAATGAAAGTAGTAATACAGCCGAGTGAGCCATCACCCCAAACTATCACCTGGCTTTACTAATGGGATTGTTTGTATGCATTGGGTCTACTTAATTACTGAGCTGCCCTAGTCCCTATAAAGACACATTTTTTTAAATATGTTTTATTTTATTTCACCTTTATTTAACCAGGTAAGCCAGTTGTGAACAAGTTCTCATTTACAACTGCGTGTATAGGAGCTATGGGCCAGGGAGTTTTGCATGTGGCAGAGGAAAGGTGTTGTGTAATGTGGACTGGAGCAAAGAGCAAGCAGTATTTATCACGTCATGATAAAGGTCATTCATATGAGGCCCTTCCTAAAGATATTTTACCAGGTGAGATTAGAGTGATTGGCATTGTTCTGTCATTACATCATATAGCAAAATAGGTAATAAAACCATTATACAAATGGTGCGAGCACGTGTGTGTTTGTGTGTGAGAGAGAGAAAGAGAGAGAACAAAACAAATTAAGAATCAAAGACCTGTTCTATTTTCCATTATATATGTAATTTTGATAATTATGTTCCTCAGACGAGAAAAACAAAATGAATTCTCCATTGTTTGGAATGAATGCTGGATCATCTCCTGGAAATAATTATTACAAATAAAACAAACCACTAAACAAGCAGAGGACTCAGCACCCACATGTTTGTATGCGGCAACATTGCCATCTAGTTGCCACTAAATGCCTTCGCTCTACTGTATCTTTTTTATTTATTTTATTTAACTAGGCAAGTAAGTTAAGAACAAATTCTTATTTACAATGACAGCCTACACCGGACGACGCTGTGCCAATTGTGCACAGCCATATGGGACTCCCAATCACGGGCGGTTGTGATACAGTCTGGAATCAAACCAGGGGGTCTGTAGTGACGCCTCAAGCACTGAGATGCAGTGCCTTAGACCGCTGCGCCATTCGTTCCCATCAGCTCTGATAGTACCCCTCACGTTCATTAATACTGTACAGAATTTTTTTTATTTTTTTCTAAGTTCATTTCTTTTCAATGTTATATTCAATGAATGGAGGGTTCAGTAACCTCACGCTAACGGTATTGCAAAGAGACAGAGTGGAAAGTCAAGGTTAACCCACCCAGCAAAATAATAAACAGGGAGTTTATTACCTGACCAACTGCCTCACAGGGACTCTCACACATCAATCAAAATACACTGAGCACATTAAAGAACATTGATCAGTTATTGGAAAGTAACTTAATAGAACTGTCCACTTTGGGAACCTTGTAGAGATGGTAGAGTTGAGAATAGCAGACAAAGAGATGTAATGGGTTCGCTTACCAATGTCAAAAATATGTTATGTGACATATTTTTTGAGTGCGAACCCATTACACCTCTTTGTTTTTCTGAATTTGCGGGTTTTACGCACCAGCCAAGCTTCTTGGAGAGCACGATGGTTCTCTTTAAAGAGTTGAGAATAGCAGCCCACTGATATCAGTACCTACAGTACTGCACAATGCAGGATTGTTTAGGGAGGTGGTGGTGAATGTCAGAACAATATTCCAAGGGCATCTATGTTTAGAAGTCTTCCACACTTAACAGTTTTTCCGACCTCTTATAGAGGATACATATTATCACAGGGAATGCGGGAAAGTCTTGTGAATACATACTGTCGATTGAGTCCATAGTCTAGACTCTAGAATTACAAACAAAGGCTACTGTACAAAATTGAGAGGGACCAGTGTAGTCATTTCATAAGACTGAAATTGTGGCATACTCCAGTAGTTCATTAGAACACCATAACTATCATGGTTAAATATCTGGCCATGTGAAAAATACACTCATTTCATCAATGGCAAAAGGTGTACAATAAACCAAGATTAAAGTATGTAATATTGGCAAGGACTCGATAACAGAGTCATAAATGCATATTTAAAATAGTCCAGATATATTCGCTCAAATGATTCCCCCTGGTGGTAGGAAATAAAACCGCCACCGCGAGAATGAGAGATATTTCGGGACTTGGCTCTAGATGTAACCAGTTATTCAATTTAATATACTGCAGTGTCAGTGTTTTCAATGGCCCCACTTCAGCCGTACTTGTCTCCACTTGGAAAATGGATGTATATCTGTTGTAATGATGTCATCCCAGGTGTTAGCACTCATGATGCCTTGAGACATTGTTATGTTTGGCTTTTGAGCAGCTTTATACAACATCTCAATATCATCTCAGAGACATTGTCAATGTGCAATCATGACATGCTTAGATGAAGAAGGGATCACCTGTAGCGATAAAAGCAGTATTGCTTGTATGTTCTTGTCTTTCTCTGTATGGGAGGCATTGGAACTGTCTTTTTCTTTTGTCAATTGGCTGTTTTATGTGGAATAGGCTATAGAATATCATGCAATGGCTATAGTACTGTCTGAGACCATACAATGGCTATAGTACTGTCTGAGACCATACACAAAGTTTGGGGAAAACAAGAAGCGAAAATGGGAAGGTGAGCCAGATTTATTGGAGGTGTTAAGGTCAGGACATTCCACATCCACCTTCTATATATATTGTGTCTTTGATGGTTGTAACAGACTGCAGTATGTTTCAGTGATACTCAACTATAATAACACTGACAGTCTGTATGACCTGAACATGGGCTTCAAGGAAGAATACTGCCAGATGGGGAAGTGGGATGGTCCTTAGGACTGTTAACACATTGATGTCTTTCAATTCATCCTAATCTATTGATCCAAGGGTGGTAGACAGTAATACAATAACAAAAAGCTGACCTTTAAAGGATATGGAACAAGAGCAACAATCATCATGATCACTATCACGATCAGAACCTATACAAACTAAATAACCTTATTTAATTTGACAGATAATGCCATTGGTAAGCACAAAGAGTCAGGCAACTTTCAATCTGTATATTCTCTTTCATGCATTGTATTCGCAACTGTTTGAACAGTAGAGTCTTTTATAGCTTATGTACTTAGTCCGCCCATACCTCACTAAAATAACACACGATATCCTGTACATGCTTGTCCCTTCTGATCTGAGAGCCTTCACACTACTGCAGTCACAGGTGTGTGTAACAATGACTACACCTGCAGCCTTTGGGATCAAAGATGGGCACTGAGCACTTCTTCTCACATCAACATCAATACTGGGTGAAAAAGGATGCTGGTTTGTTACCAATTCAAAACCCTTTTTTCCATATCATGTGTCAAAGCCCATATTTGTGTAACCTGAGGACTGAAGCAGACCTTGCAAGCAGTGGAATATACCAGACTACGGCAGCTTGGAAGTTGTGCTCAGTGAGATTGACAGTGTGTCGGAGGCTTTCCCATTTACAAGCCCTCAACTGGATGAAACACCACTATTTCCACATATTGTGCAGGCAAGGAAGTGTAGCCATAACAATCTGCCATGTCACGCTCAATCACCTCCAAGATACTAGAAAAATAGGATACTTGTCTTCACATCAATTCTCAGTGTTTGGTTTACCATTGCTATTTTGTTTGTTAAGGCACTATTTTGAGTATGGGTGTGCAGCTTGAGGTCAGGGGGAGGTTGGGGTGGTGAGGTGGTTAGGTTCAGGCCATTCAGAGGTGATGCTGGGGTTAGGGGATTTAAGAAAGGAAGTTCTGGTTAATGTGCTTCAGTTGGCATTGTCCTGGAAGATATCAACATACTCTAAATGTTGACCAATGATAGCAATGATACATAACACTTTTTTAGAGAAGAATGCCATCAGGGCAATCCCACAAATCATCCTATATCCAACAATACAAAACAGTGTCTTTATCTTTCTAGGTACCTATAGATTACTCATTCTAGAGGACTGACTTCGGAACCAAGGACATGCAGGTTTATTTACGCATGTAAACATCAGTTGCTAGCAGAGACCCCAACAGTAATTAATGGAGCGAATTAACACAGTGACGAGGGTAGCTAAAAAAAAATCTGGTCCCCAGAGGTGCACCTCTGCCCAGACAAACACCTCCGCTCCTGCTCTGGCTTTATGGCCTGAGGTCACTATTGGCAGAGGTTTTCCCAGTCAATGAAACTGTGGAGTCGGTCAGGGGGCAGGGATGGATGCGTGTCCCACAAGCCGTAGGAGACATTAGGACCGCACACAGGCACTGTGTTTCCTTCACCACACACCATAAAACCTCTACCACACATGGCTGTAATAAGCCAACAAATTAAGCCATTTCACCGTTTTTAAGGTACACAGACATCCGCGTTTAAATATTTTAAGAGTGGCAAGGGATCTCTCACCACAAGTTACATTGTGCTCTGGGACCACCAGGGAAATGAACACCCATCCAGATAGTGTTTCTGCCGCCATGAATGTGTTTACACACCATGCAACAGCATCAGAAAGTGGTAGCTGTTTCTCTTCTCTAATAACAAATCATGCTCTAGCAAACATGCCTAGAGGATACACAACCTGCGGGTGTTATTGGAAACAGAAACTAGTATTTTGGGGGTGATCCCCGTCCTTGGCACCGGCAGCCTCATTAACAGACCCATTTCATGAGCGCGAGAGAGAGAGGTATTTGGCACTGAGCATCGCTGCCCCAGGGCGAGTTGGCTACCTGACCCAAAATCGAATGATTGTGTAAGTCTCCGTTTGGGTCCCATTCTGCATACTGTTTAAGAGCAACACCTATAAAAGCTCATTATAGTGCAGCTGTAATTGTATACAAGAAAGCACTCCCTCCCGTAAGCTGAGAACAGCAGAGCAACAGTATCTAGTTCCCCCTAGGGAACTTTCTTATTAGATACGGACGTTGTTGTTGTTTTTTCATCAATAAATGGCAAGGATTTAAACATTTTCCTACATGTCATATTTGCTCCATTCCCTGGGCTATGAAACAATGTCAGATAATGGGAGACCATGTTGAGGAATTTGTTTTAAGATGGTTTTAATTGTTTCCTAGGTAGAATAGTTTTTCCGAGCTACTGTTAAACGGTGAGGCACAGGCTGGACGAAAGGGAATTCCTGGGAGCCTTTCCAGGGGCCATATGTGTGGGGCTTTGACCACCTGTATACTACCCATTTCTGATGTGTTGTGTCATCATCAGTAGGTGGCAGTATGTCGAAGACACATGAAATGTCAGTAGGTGGCAGTAGGTCGAAGACATGAAATGTAGAGCTTCCTATTCAAGGTGTAGTTTATGTAGGATGAGCCATTCATGTTTTGGGGAGATTGTAATATTGCATGATAAACAGGGTAGCCTAGTGTATCAGGTCCACTGTGAAAACCTCTAGCCTAGTGTGTGCATCGAGAAGTTCTGCAGATTTTAATTCAAATCAAATTAAATGTTATTTGTCACATGCGCCTAATACAACACGTGTAGACCATGAAATGCTTACTTACAAGCCCTTAAACAACAATGCAGTTTGAAGAAAAATACGAGTTAAGAAAATATTTACTAAATAAACTACATAAAAAAAAGTAACAATAAAATAACAATAATGAGGCTATATACAGGGGGTAATGGTACCGAGTCACATAAGCAGACAATTAATGTCATGAGATGACATTGAATTAAAATGTTATTCATAGCAATAGCACAAAATCATTCAAACCATTTACTCAAATAGAGTTAATTTCAAAATCCTTCATAGTGGGCGGCAGGTAGCTTAGTGGTTAAGAGCGTTGTGCCAGTAACCGAAAGGTCGCTGGTTCTAATCCCCGAGCCGACTATGTGAAAAATCTGTCGATGTGCCCTTGAGCAAGGCACTTAGCCCTAATTGCTCATGTAAGTCGCTCTGGATAAGAGCGTCTGCTAAATGACTGAAATGTATAGTGAGTCCACAACCTCTACCTGCAACAAGGCACCCGCAGTATTTGACAATCGCAACAGTATCCGCCAATCACAGAGGGCACGTGGTTCTGACTCCTCCCCAGTGTATAATTGAAGTTTCTTTAGTTTCTCCACCGGAGTTAACACGCAGTGTAGCCCGATCAGTGGACGAATAAAAAGCAGTAGCCTACCCGCCAACGAAAAATGTTGCCCGGGAGCGTAAATGTATGTGTGACCCTGTGTCTATGGATTACAGTGTTGTCGACCCATGGAACTTTCGCTTCGAGGACCAGGCAGGATGACTCTTTCTTCACTGGCAGCATTTACCGAGCGAGATGTGCCTCGAGATGTCTCAGCCTGCACATCACTCGCATCTCCGCTTTTTTCAAGCACTCCCAGGTAAGAGCGTGTTGCTCACGGTCTCTTCAACTTAACTTTTACGGAATTTACGCATTATGTGTCCTCATAATAAAAATAAGTGATTTTGAGAGAGAGAGTGAGTGAGAGTTGAGGTCACACCACACCACCAATCTATGTGACTTGGTGAATAAGCTGTTGGTACTGAAATGTCAGTGTAAAAGATTTGGCCTCTTCTATGAAATAAAACCTTACTGATAATCTTGTGGGACTTCACTTGTCTCGCTGCAAAGTGTCACAGTAGATGACCCTATTGGAGTCTTGGTTTTGCGTTCCACTGCTGCAGAATTGATCCATATAGTGGACATGGCACTTACTATTATAATGCAAGGACATTCTAGCTTTGCCATTCTGTTTAAAAAAAAATCAATTAAGTGGTTCCCCATACAAGTAAGTAATGAGTGCTGCTCTTGAGATTTGTTTTCACATTTACTAGACAATCTTATCGAGAGCGACTTACAGGCGCAATTATGTTTAAGTGCCTTGCTCGCACATTAACATATTTTTTTTAAATTCTTCACCTTGTCTGCTCGGGGATTCGAACCAGCGACCTTTCAGTTACTGTCCCAATGGTCTTAACCTCTAGGCTACCTGTCGCTCCTTTGCATGTATGATCTGCTTTGTGTATAGCCTATTAAAATGAGGCCGTTTTCTTCTCACCCCACATATTAATTTCACTCACCTCACAATTAGCCATAAATAACCCAGAAAATGGATCACAATGATGATACATACAGTACCAGTCAAAAGTTTGGACACCTACTCATTCAAGGGTTTGTCTTTATTTTTAATATTTTCTACATTGTAGAATAATAGTGACAACATCACAACTATGACATAACACATGGATTCATGTAGTAACCAAAAAAGTGTTAAACAAATCAAAATATATTTTAGATTTGAGATTATTCAAATAGCCACCCTTTGCCTTGATGACAGCTTTGCACACTCTTGGCATTATCTCAACCAGCTTCATGAGGAGGTCACCTGGAATGCATTTCAATTAACAGGTGTGCCTTGTTAAAAGTTAATTTGTGGAATTTCTTTCCTTCTTAATGCATTTGAGCCAATCAGTTGTTTTGTGACAAGGTAGGGTTGGTATACAGAAGTTAGCCCTATTTGGTATAAGACCAAGTCCATATTATGGCAAGAACAGCTCAAAGAGAAACGACAGTCCATCATTACTTTAAGACATGAAGGTCAGTCAATACGGAACATTTCAAGACCTTCTAAAGTTTCTTCAAGTGCAGTCGCATAAACCATCAAGCGCTATGATGAAACTGGCTCTCATGAGGACCGCCACAGGAATGGAAGACCCAGAGTTACCTCTGCTGCAGAGGATAAGTTCATTAGAGTTACCAGCCCAAATAAATGCTTCATAGAGTTCAAGTAACAGACACATCTCAACATCAACTGTTCAGAGGAGACTGTGTGAATCAGGCCTTCATGGTTGGATTGCTGCAAAGAAACCACTACTAAAGGACACCAATAAGAAGAAGAGACTTGCTCGGGCCAAGAAACACAAGCAATGGACATTAGACTGGTGGAAATCTGTCTTTTGGTCTGATGTGTCCAAATGTGAGATTTTTTGGTTCCAACTGCTGTGTCTTTGTGAGACACAGAGTAGGTGAATGGATGATCTCTGCATGTGTGGTTCCAACCGTGAAGCACGGAGGAGGAGGTGTTATGGTGTGGGGGTGCTTTGCTGGTGACACTGTCAGTGATTTATTTAGAATTCAAGGCACACTTAACCAGCATGGCTACCACAGCATTCTGCAGCAATACGCCATTCCATCTGGTTTGCGCTTAGTGGGACTATAATTTGTTTTTCAATAGGACAATGACCCAACACACCTCCAGGCTGTGTAAGGGCTATTTGACCAAGAAGGAGAGTGATGGAGTGCTGCATCAGATGACCTGGCCTCCACAATCACCCGACCTCAACCCAATTGAGATGGTTTGGGATGAGTTGGACCGCAGAGTGAAGGAAAAGCAGCCAACAAGTGCTCAGCATATGTGGGAACTCCTTCAAGGCTGTTGGAAAAGCATTCCAGGTGAAGCTGGTTGAGAGAATGCCAAGAGTGAGCAAAGCTGTCATCAAGGCAAAGGGTGGCTATTTGAAGAATATCAAATATAAAATATTTTGATTTGTTTAACACTTTTTTTTGGTTACTACATGATTCCATATGTGTTATTTCATAGTGTTGATGTCTTTACTATTAAAATAGTAAAAATAAAGAAAAACCCTTGAATGAGTAGTAGTTGTGTCCAAACCATTGACTGGTACGGTACCGATGACAACCACCAAGCGTGTTTCGATGCACTTCTACAATTTTGTGTTGGAAGAAATAAGTGATTTGCTGTGATTAGCCTTGTCCTCTGGGTGATTTGATATGTGGTGTCAGAAGTAGGTTTTCACCCTTCGCTGGACACACTGTTCTCTCCCAGGATCCAGTGAAAAGGATTCACCACTGATCCTTCTCTTTCCCCAGCTCTCTTTCACCTCCTATCTGCACTCGGTTTTTAACCGGTGAACATTTGCATTTTCAAGGATGAAGTCAGGCCTTTCACGCTCTATTGTATTTTATTACTAATTGCTGTGTGTGTTTTGGAATCATCGTCGGGAGAACTCGTCAACTTTGACTAACTATCAATTGAGTGCTTTGTCTCCCTCTCTTCTCTATATTAGTTGGGTTTATGTTAGGTCATATGTTATTCTGAATGCATTCAACTGAAATGTGTCTTCCGCATTTAACCCAACCCCTCTGAATCAGAGAGGCGCGGGGGGCTGCCTTAAAGTGACATCCACGTCATCGGTGCCCAGGGAACAGTGGGTTAACTGCCTTGCGCAGGGGCAGAACGACAGATCTTTACCTTGTCAGCTCGGGGATTCGATCCAGCAACCTTTCGGTTACTGGCCCAACGCTACTTCCCGCCAGGCTACCTGCCTAGACCATTTAGTGTAATAAAGCTCTCAGAAATTAGTTTGAAGATAATTTCAATAACCTGTCACCACTGCCCAGGCATTTGATATTGAGGCAAATAATCAATCACCATTCAACTGAAAAGTCAGAGGTTGAGGTGAAACTAGTGAACTCTCTTGCAACTATAAAGGGTTAATTGTCTAATAATAGACTGCAGAGCCTTAGTATTTATATTTGACCTCAGGTGTGTTCAGAGGGCAGGAAATGAGGAGGAAAATGTGCATTTTTGCTCAGTGATAAGGTGCTGGTTGAGCAGGCTTGGAGCTCCAAGAATAGAAGCCAATTGTTGTTGATACTCTGTGAGGACTGTCGAATGCACTGTGTTCTCTCTCCGCAGGCTCTTTTCATGTGGAAATGGGATGTCTGGTCAGCTGAAAAAACGCATGCCTGCCCCAGCCCTAACCCCTGCCACCAAATGCCAGCGTCACACCTCGTAGAGGGGACACTGGCCCACTGATGATATCCCCAGTGAGGTCACCTTCCTGCTAAACGCAGAGGCCCACTTTGGCTAAATGTGATAAGCTCTAATGTACAGTTGCCACAATACTGGGTCATGCCCAGTCAATTTTCATATCTGTTTTTTTTATATTGTCTTTTATAGAAGTTATAGCCTAATAGATACATTTTTTTGTATATTGAAATTAAAAACTGGAAATTATTTTAGCACTTTCAGCTGTAAACTCCCACACAAGTCCTCCCTTGAACTTGGCCGAATCAGGATCCAAGGAATACGGTTTTAATTGTCAGTGATGATGAGTTACTGAGCTTAGTAGGAACAGACTGAAGATACAGTCGGAAAAAGGCATGGCCTTTTGGTCTTTTGATTTATGGCAATTTAAAATTTATAAATGTAGAATTACTTCCAAATACGGATGTTTTTATTGACATTTTACTTCGCTTATGGGGGACTTGTCGACCTGGTACAATAGACAGAGCGAGGTGAACACCCAGTCATAAATATGGTCACTGGACACTTTAAAATATTAAGAGTGAACTGGGTCCTCTGTTCACTAATGCATTCTGAAAGCATCAGGCTTGTAGTGGATTATTTATGTGAGGACCCTTGAAGCCAAAAAACAAGGTGTGGTCTTGTTATTACAAGTCATAAAAATATAACATTTTAAATTCATTTTTTCATACCCAATGAGCGTTATAGTGTTGCACTTGAGAGACTTGTGTTCATAGCTAAGGAAAGAAAAACAGGAGAAAGTATTCTTTCCGTGTCCACTTGTTTTAGCCTTTTGATATTAAAAAAGTTGGGGTGGAATCAGACCACAGCCACTGCTCGTCTCATGTGTGGACTTTTTTTTATTAGTGAAGACGGGCTGAATAGGGGTCTATGTAGCTTGGCCTCACCTCTCTGTAAAAGCGTTTAATCCATGACAGTCTGTAAATCTCAGCTCTCAGTGAGTGCTACTGCCTGCTACACCCTTAAGTGCCTCCTCAGACAAACAGTCCCCATTCCTAACGGGATACAGCCTCAACACCTTCACCATTTCAGTTTGATACAACATTAACTTGTAGCTCCTATTATATTATTATTACTCATATATTAACCTGAAGAACAGGACTCTGAGGTACCTCACTGTCACTATCCCTGCCTTTACATTCACAGATTTTATTTACTCAGAGCCCACAGCTATGGACTTAGATCCGAAGGGCTTTTATTTGAGCCAGTCAATAGATGACATGACCTAGGGGGTTGCTTGGTTATTTTGATCCAGAGAGGCTCCTGGGTTGTTGATGGACATATAGGGAGGTTGCTTGCTCTTTGAGCTGTCTCTGCCTAGGGTTCGAATTGCCTATGAAATCAAACACACTTCGCTTTGAATGGGATGCTGGGCCAGACAAATCCATAAGAGAATAAAGTCTGGTCTGCACACCAAGATGCGCTACACATATTTATTGGTTGACAATGTTTTGATCCAAATAGATGTTTGTCAGGTCTTTTATCGATGTCAGTGATGTACAATTTCTGTGCAAAATTGCTGAAAACATGAAGGAGCTGGACATTCATCAGCAGTGATTAATATAATGTAGGACTACAGCTGCACAATATTAGTTTCAGAAAAATTTGATGTAGAAAGTGAACACTAACAGAGATGTCACAAAAAAATAAAAGTTGAATAGGAAACAAAAGATAGCGGTTTTCAAAAGAAGGAATGCTGTTCTTAAAGGCAGAGCAGGATTTTTGCACATGTTCCTCAAATGTCTAGACAATGCAACATGCCCCCGGCCACCTGCTCTTCCTTCTCAGCTGACACAAGTCATAATACATCTCTGGGGTGAATCTGTGTTTACATGACTTCACCAGTGACACAGAAAAAGCTGTGAGTTCACCTCAGCATTCAGACACTCATAGCAATTATTTGGCTTATTTTTTCTCTAGTGAATGTCTTGATCTGGAAAGCATTAATCAATCAGAGTCTTTGACAGTCCCTCAGCAGCACAGCAAAATGTTGAAACTGCTGAGGAATGCCACTGTGAGTTGTTGGGATGAAGTCCTGACCTATAATTATTCCCCATTGGTCCATGACATGCTGGGGTCAGGCCTGGACAGCTGGGGCAACGTCCCACTGAGCCCCGCCTGTGCTGTCATTGAGCAAAATTAGCCCCTCCGCGAATCCCTGTCTGTCGCCACTGACGATTGGGCTCGGAAAGGTGTCAAAAACTATGCCTGTGATTTAGGAGCGGGTCTGGAGTCATGACAATTTGTATAAATTATCTAGAGTGATCTCCTGCAGTGTAAATGCCAGGGGTTTATTTACAGAGTCTGTCATTGATATATTATTTTGATTTGTTTGATAGATTTGTTTTTTGTATATTTAGTACCATTTAGATTTGTATTAGCCTACACATTAAAAAAATAGTCAAATTATCCATCATGTTATAGAGCACAATATTTCAATCACAATACAGTACATACAGTGCATTCGGAAAGTATTCAGACCCCTTGACATTTTCCACATTTTGTTACGTTACAGCCTTATTCTAAAATTGATTAAATTGTTTTTTTTCCCCCTCATCAATCTACATACAATACCTCGTAATGACAAAGCAAAAACAGTTTGTTTTAGAAATGTTTGCAAATGTTTTAAATACAAAACACTGAAATATGACATTTACATAAGTATTCAGACCCTTTACTCAGTACTTTGCTTAAGCACCTTTGGCAGCGATTACAGCCTCGAGTCTTCTTGGGTATTTCCATACAACCTTGGCACACCTGTATTTGGGGAGTTTCTCCAATTCTTCTCTGCAGATCCTCTCAAGCTCTGTCAGGTTGGATGGGGAGCATCGCTGCACAGCTATTTTCAGATCTCTCCAGATATGTTAGATCGGGTTCAAGTCCGGGCCAATCAAGGACATTCAGAGACTTGTCCCGAAGCCACTCCTGCAGTGTCTTGGCTGTGTGTTAGGGTTGTTGTCCTGTTGGAAGGTGAACCTTCGCCCCAGTCTGAGGTCCTGAGCGCTCTGGAGCAGGTTTTCATCAAGGATCTCTCTGTACTTTGCTCCGTTTATCTTTCCCTCGATCCTGACTAGTCTCCCAGTCCCTGCCGCTGAAAAACATCCCCACAGCATGATGCTGCCACCACCATGCTTCACCGTAGGGATGGTGCCAGGTTTCCTCTAGACATGAAGCTTGACATTCAGGCCAAAGAGTTCAATCTTGGTTTCAGCAGACCAGAGAATCTTGTTTCTCATGGTCTGAGAGTACTTTAGGTGCCTTTTGGCAAACTCCAAGCGGACTGTCATGTGCCTTTTACTGAGGAGTGGCTTCCATCTGGCCACTCTACCTTAAAGGCCTGATTGGTGGAGTGCTGCAGAGATGGTTGTCCTTCTGGAAAGTTCTCCCATCTTCACAGAGGAACTCTGGAGCTCTGTTAGTGACCATCGGGTTCTTGGTCACCTCCCTGACCAAGGCCCTTCTCTCCCGATTGCTCAGTTTGGCTGGGCGGCCAAACTTCTTCCATTTAAGAATGATGGTGGTTACTGTGTTCTTCGGGACATTCAATGCAGCAGAGATTTTAGGGTACCCTTCGCCAGATCTGTGCCTCGACACAAACTTGTCTCGGAGCTCTACGGACAATTCCTTCGACCGCATGGCTTGGATTTTGCTCAAAAACCTGTTTTTGCTTTGTCATGATGGGGTATTGTGTGTAGGTAGATTGAGGGGGAAAACACGATTTTAAGCATTTTTAGAATAAGGCTGTAACATAACAAAAACATAACATAACAAAATGTGGGTCTGAATACTTTCCGAATGCACTGAGTATACCAAACATTCGGAACACCTTCCTAATATTGAGTTGCACCCCTTTTGCCCTCAGAACAGCCTCAATTAATCGGGGCATGGACTCTACAAGGTGTCGAAAGCGTTCCACGGGGATGCTGGCCCATGTTGACTCCAATGCTTCCCACATTTGTGTCAAGTTGGCTGGATGTCCTTTGGGTGGTGGACCATTCTTGATACCCACGGGAAACTGTTGAGTGTGAAAAACCCAGCAGCATTGCAGTTCTAAAAAACCGGTTTGCCTGGCAACTACTATCATACCCTGTTCAAAGGCACTTAAATCCTTTGTCTTGCCCATTCACCCTCTGAATGGCACACATACACAATCCATGACTCAATTGTGTCAAGGCTTAAAAATCCTTCTTTAACCTGTCTCCTCCCCTTCGTCTACACTGATTTTGAAGTGGATTTAACAATTGACATCAATAAGGGATAATAGCTTCCACCTGGTCAGTCTATGTCATGGAAAGAGCAGGTGTTCTTAATGTTTTGTATTCTCAGTGTACATACAGGAAGCAGTACTACAGAAAAAAAGTATAATTCCCTGTTGCAGCCTGCCTTAAAAGTGCATTCTTCAAGTTTTTCTGTTCCAAAATGTCAGGGTTGTCTTTGAAATGTAAACTATAGGTAGAACATATTGATGGGGGGAAAAAAATCAATAAAGTTACATAATCGGGATATTATTTTTGATGTATCGTTTTGACTTTCGCAATATAGTTTTGGCGCTAGTTGGCTGTAAAACTCCAGTATTTTTCCTTCATAGCTTGTTCTCAATCTTCTTTTTAAATAGGGAGCCAATTTGTTTTCATCACTTTCCTTTACATGACTGATCAAAACTTGTTTTCTCATGGCTCTCTCTTGTCCCTCTGCGTCAGACATATGGTGAGCAATATGTTTGGAACATCAAATGCCAATAAAATCACAGTATCGAATCGAAATACATATAGAATCGTGAGAATCACAATATACACTGCTCAAAAAAATAAAGGGAACACTTAAACAACACAATGTAACTCCAAGTCAATCACACTTCTGTGAAATCAAACTGTCCACTTAGGAAGCAACACTGATTGACAATACATTTCACATGCTGTTATGCAAATGGAATAGACAACAGGTGGAAATTATAGGCAATTAGCAAGACACCCCCAATAAAGGACTGGTTTTGCAGGTGGTGACCACAGACCACTTCTCAGTTCCTATGCTTCCTGGCTGATGTTTTGGTCACTTTTGAATGCTGGCGGTGCTTTCACTCTAGTGGTAGCATGAGACGGAGTCTACAACCCACACAAGTAGCTCAGGTAGTGCAGCTCATCCAGGATGGCACATCAATGCGAGCTGTGGCAAGAAGGTTTGCTGTGTCTGTCAGCGTAGTGTCCAGAGCATGGAGGCGCTACCAGGAGACAGGCCAGTACATCAGGAGACGTGGAGGAGGCCGTAGGAGGGCAACAACCCAGCAGCAGGACTGCTACTTCCGCCTTTGTGCAAGGAGGAGCAGGAGGAGCACTGCCAGAGCCCTGCAAAATGACCTCCAGCAGGCCACAAATGTGCATGTGTCTGCTCAAACGGTCAGAAACAGATTCCATGAGAGTGGTATGAGGGCCCGACGTCCACAGGTGGGGGTTGTGCTTAAAGCCCAACACCGTGCAGGACATTTGGCATTTGCCAGATAACACCAAAATTGGCAAATTCGCCACTGGCGCCCTGTGCTCTTCACAGATGAAAGCAGGTTCACACTGAGCACATGTGACAGACGTGACAGAGTCTGGAGACGCCGTGGAGAACGTTCTGCTGCCTGCAACATCCTCCAGCATGACCGGTTTGGCGGTGGGTCAGTCATGGTGTGGGGTGGCATTTCTTTGGGGGGCCGCACAGCCCACCATGTGCTCGCCAGAGGTAGCCTGACTGCCATTAGGTACCGAGATGAGATCCTCAGACCCCTTGTGAGACCATATGCTGGTGCGGTTGGCCCTGGGTTCCTCCTAATGCAAGACAATGCTAGACCTCATGTGGCTGGAGTGTGTCAGCAGTTCCTGCAAGAGGAAGGCATTGATGCTATGGACTGCCCCGCCCGTTCCCCAGACCTGAATCCAATTGAGCACATCTGGGACATCATGTCTCGCTCCATCCACCAACGCCACGTTGCACCACAGACTGTCCAGGAGTTGGCGGATGCTTTAGTCCAGGTCTGGGAGGAGAACCCTCAGGAGACCATCCGCCACCTCATCAGGAGCATGCCCAGGCGTTGTAGGGAGGTCATACAGGCATGTGGAGGCCACACACACTACTGAGCCTCATTTTGACTTGTTTTAAGGACATTACATCAAAGTTGGATCAGCCTGTAGTGTGGTTTTCCACTTTAATTTTGAGGGTGACTCCAAATCCAGACCTCCATGGGTTGATACATTTGATTTCCATTGATAATTTTTGTGTGATTTTGTTGTCAGCACATTCAACTATGTAAAGAAAAAAGTATTTAATAAGATTATTTCATTCATTCAGATCTAGGATGTGTTATTTTAGTGTTCCCTTTATTTTTTTGAGCAGTGTATATCGTATCAGCACCTACGGTTGAAGTCGGAAGTTTACATACACCTTAGCCAAATACATTTAAATTCAGTTTTTCACAATTCCTGACATTTAATCCTAGTAAAAATTCATTGTCTTAGGTCAGTTAGGATCACCACTTTATTTTAAGAATGTGAAATGTCAGAACAATAGTAGAGAGAATGTTTTATTTCAACTTATATTTCTTCCATCACATTCCCAGTGAGTCAGAAGTTTACATACACTCAATTAGTATTTGGTAGCATTGCCTTTAAATTGTTTAACTTGGGTCATACGTTTCAGGTAGCCTTCCACAAGCTTCCCACAATAAGTTGGGTGTATTTTGGCCTATTCCTCCTGACAGAGCTGGTGTAACTGAGTCAGGTTTGTAGGCCTCCTTGCTCGCACACGCTTTTTCAGTTCTGCCCTACACATTTTCTATAGGATTGAGGTCAGGGCTTTGTGATGGCCACTCTAATACCTTGACTTTGTTGTCCTTAAGCCATTTTGCCACAACTTTGGAAGTATGCTTGGGGTCATTGTCCATTTGGAAGACCCATTTGCGACCAAGCTTTAACTTCCTGACTGATGTCTTGAGATGTTGCTTCAATATATCCACATAATTTTCCTTCCTCATGATGCCATCTATTTTGTGAAGTGCACCAGTCCCTCCTGCAGCAAATTACCCCCACAGCATGATGCTTCCACCCCCGTGCTTCACGGTTGGGATGGTGTTCTTCGGCTTGCATTCTTTCCCCTTTTTCCTCCAAACATAACAATGGTCATTATGGCCAAACAGTTCTATTTTTGTTTCATCAGACCAGAGTACATTTCTCCAAAAAGTAAGATCTTTGTCCCCATGTGCAGCTGCAAACCGTAGTCTGGCTTTTTATGGCGGTTTTGGAGCAGTGGCTTCTTCCTTGCTGAGCGGCCTTTCAGGTTATGTCAATATAGGACTCGTTTTACTGTGGATATAGATACTTTTGTACCTGTTTCCTCCAGCATCTTCACAAGGTCCTTTTTGTTGTTGTTCTGGGATTTATTTGCACTTTTCGCACCAAAGTCATTCATCTCTAGGAGACAGAACGCGTCTCCTTCCTGAGCGGTATGACGGCTGCGTGGTCCCATGGTGTTTATACTTGCGTACTGTTGTTTGTACAGATGAATGTGGTACCTTCAGGCGTTTGGAAATTGCTTCCAAGGATGAACCAGACTTGTGGAGGTCTACAATTTTTGGCTGATTTCTTTTGATTTTGACTGGAATTGTGATACAGTGAATTAGAAGTGAAATAATCTGTCTGTAAACAATTGTTGGAAAAATTACTTGTGTCAATCACAAAGTAGATGTCCTAACAGACTTGCCAAAACTATAGTTTGTTAACAAGAAATTTGTGGAGTGGTTGAAAAACAAGTTTTAATGACTCCAACCTAAGTGCATGTAAACTTCCGACTTCAACTGTAAGTATGGTGATATCGTATCGTGAGGTCCCTGGCAATTCCCAGCCCTAGTAGATCATGTTTACATTTTAGTCTACTAACTTGGTCTTTGTTTGGTAAAATTATGAGAAACATTGTCTGTCTTGCATCCTGTTCATTAGTAAGATGGATTTATTTGAGATGTTATTAAAATTAGCAATAGAGCATCTTGTGGAATGGATATTTTAAAGATGGAATCCGCAGTAGGGGGAAACAGCGGCCCCAACCACTGGCCGCCCCACAACCGTTATTGTTTTTGTTGCCGAGCTGAGGAGTGTCGCGCAGCATGGTAACTTATTTTGTTGTTAAAATATCGCAAACGGACGTGGCAGTTACACAATTAAGTCATTCAGCTTTAGGGGAAGTCTCTGCTCTATAATTCCTGTCTTTTGAAGCCAGCTGACCGTTATACTTGACACCAAACACGCAGTTCTCACTGGTACTGGATGGCAAATTAAAGCCTTTAATGATGAGTTCTTTCCTGAGGTCTCACTGGGAATTTCCACTGGATTACATTGTTTGAGAAGGCTTTGAACTTGACATTGAACATGAGCAGACTTTTTGGTTTGCAGACCCTTAAAGTTTGGCTAGTCAGTCAGTTCTGCCGCAGTGTCTTATTGTACGGAACAAAGCACTGATTCATGTCTAACGATGATCTTTCATTTGTAACATACGCCAGCTAATGGAAATTCACACTCATTGCCTTTATTGAGAAGGTTTCCTTTCTCTACATTTGAAATGTACAAACTTCAATGGGAATTTGAACAAATCAATGAAACACAGAACACATTAATCTTCCTACCTACAGCCAGAGCGCAATTCTAGCCAACCAGTGTGTTAATCAAATGGTCAATTTTGTCTGGGCGATCATTTATCTTACATTTTAATGTCCAAGTGAATCCATATTGGAGAGAATAGCCTTGTGGTTCTTTGCTCTTGGAGCTCAGGAAATGGCTCTTGCGCCAGGCATTTAGCCCATTAGAACTTCTCAAGATGACAGGGAGACACTCTGTCTTTAGCCGGCAAAATTAGGACCAAATGTTTGGCTTCATGGGACCCAGAAGGGGACACACAGCAATTACGGGGGAATTGGAGGTGTCTGCAGTCTCCACATGAGTGCTAAAATCAATTCCTGTGCAAGTGACCACTAGGATGTCTGTTGTGAGATCAAACGCAGGCAGATAAGAGTTGTGGTCACAGTACTCTGCTAAACGACACTGAAACTGACCAGAGATCTGCCCCTGCCGGCCCCGCTCCGACTTTGCTCCCTTAGGTTACACGTAGGGGTGAAAGAATCTTAACTTCTAATTGCTTTGTGGCAAAACTAATTCAGAGCATACCTTTTTGTTTTTCAGATGTTCTTTTGAATTGTAGTGTGAGTAGCTACTGTATGTCCTGGAATGAAACTGTGATGTGTTTTGCATTACATTGAATCTATAATATAAAATCGTAACTCATATCTTGTTTCTATTTTCATTACAGAATAATGGATCCTTGGTGTGGTGTCAGAATCACAAACAGTGCTCAAAGGTATGTAACAAGTCTTGGCTGCCTATGCTTAAAAAAACGAAATGACAAGAAACGTACAAAACAAGTTTGAGATACCCGATTATACCCAAACTTTATAGACGTTCTAGGTAAACAATTTAAAACTATGATAGCTGTTACGTGAACGCTCTTTACCTTCTCATCAGTCAAATTGTTCTAGGGTTATTGAGATTCCACCACCCATTTCTGACACAGCTCTTTGTTCATTAGAATTACAGTAGACCATTTTATCCACTGTTTCCCGAAGGTCTTGTTTGGGTTTCGTGCCCTGTCCCGAAGACGGGTGATAGAAAGACTGTGTTGACAGGTGCTGTGAAAGGATGGTGCTGACACGTCCTCTCAGCTTCTCTGGGAGCTGTTGACAAGCCCTTCACTGTGGCGCTGAGCCCACTGAGCAGACCGTAGACTGAGGACAGGCTCAGCACAGGGCATTCAGGGACAACAACCAGAAAGGTGGATGATGATGACGATGACACAACAGTGGGGCTCAAACACATGGGACAACTCTGAACCCTATGCACTATTTGTGGACCACCTTTTGGCCTGCCCCTATGTGACTCTGGCCAAAAGCAGTGCACTTTACTGCCAATGGGGTGCCATTTCATACAGTAACTGATGCGCTCTTCTGTTGGCATAAACCACAACAGCATTAACCAGCCTACTCGTTGGTTCTGATTGTGTCATAGTCCGAGGACTGAATTCCATCCAGGAAGTAAATAGTCTAGCTGAGTGTTCTACTGAACATTACCGTTTTCTCTTTCATCAGAGCGTGTCTCTGTTTGTTTTTCATCTCTCCTTTGTTTTCCTTTGTGTTATAACAACATTGTCTGAATAGCTTATGGGAAGCGTGCTATTACGAAGGCGATGACCAATTGGATCTCATCCTTGTCTGTACTGACTCGTATGGCTTGTTCATTTGGCATGGAGCACAGGTAGAGAAAATGTTTGTGTCTCTCACACTGTTTTATTGAGGTAGTATTCTAAATCATATACCTGGAAATGTCCAAGGACACCCAGTTCGTTTGTTAGAACTCGTATGCTGAACATTTGGGCCCAATCAGTGTTGTACAGTATGATTTATAAATGATGATTTGGACGCCCTCTATGATTTATAAATGACTACCTTGATAATATGAAACACAGTGAAATGTGGAACTGCATAACAGCCTTTGCTGACTTCACAGTATTGCATTTGTTATGAAGATGAATTATAATCAACGTCTTGTATCCACGCCCACATGCAACCAATCCTCTTTTGTTTGATATCTAAATATTTCTATATTCCTTTGATATTCAAATCAAATCCATGTAGATTCTGATTCATTGAAAAAGGTTTGGGGAACATCAGTTATTCAGGTCCTCATACAATCTGCTGTATATATTTCTGTATGTGATCATATGCATAGTATCAGTACATTATACTGTACAGTACAACATTTGGAACTATTTTTTTTTAAAGAGAGCACTAATGAAAAACATTAACTTAATCTAATATTGCCTGGAGCCTCTGGGAAAAGCATCGTAAGTTGCTCTGGATAAGGCAATATCTCCTAAATGACAAAAATGTAAATGCTAAATTAATATTTCTGGGCTCCAGAAGATTTCTTTCAGGTCATGCCTAATGAGCTCGTCAGGGTGTTTTTATAGGAGAGATATGGCTTCTTTAAAGGAGAGATATGGCTTCTTTAAAGGAGAGCCTCCATTGTTTTCACTATAATACAGAGAAACTTGTTTCTCTCCTTTCCATGGAGATGGCCAACATCGGTTCTTGGCGCAAGCCATTCCCCAGTCATTCATCATGAGTTTTATGTTTGAAAAGGCTATTGCTGGCTGCAAGTCCAAGCACCGCATACTGTTTTCATAATCAACCGGCTACATTGTTAAAACTCTGAAAATGCCAGAGATTCTTTAATGGACATATTGTTCTCTTGACAAGCATGTCAGTTTGCACTTGTTTACCTTTTCTCTCGTGTGTGATTATTATATTTTACTATCCTTGTGGGGACCAGATATCCTCACAAGGATAGTAAAACAAGGAAAATTCGGACAAGTGGGACATTTCAACAGGCCCCCCAAGGAAAAGGGCTATTTTAGGGTTAGGTTAGAATTAGGGTTTGTATTTGTATTTATTATGGATCCTCATTAGCTAACCCTAAAATAGCCCTTTTCCTTGGGGGGCCTGGTGAAATGACCCACCTTTCCGAATTTTCCTTGTTTTCTTATCTTGTGAGGATATCTACTCTTCCTGGGGTCCACCAAAATTAAGGCAGTTATATACAATTAAAAACATTACATTTCACAACACATTAAGTGTGTGCCCTCAGGCCACTGCTCTACTACCACATATCTACAACACAAAATCCATGTGTACATTTGTGAATAGTGCGTATGTTATCCTGTGTGTGTGTGTGTGTGTCTCTTCACAGTCCCCGCTGTTCCATAAGGTGTATTTTTATGTGTTTTAAATCTGATTGTACTGCTTGCATGAGTTACTTGATGTGGAATAGAGTTCCATGTAGTCATGGCTCTATGTAGTACTGTGCGCCTCCCATAGTCTGTTCTGGACTTGGGGACTGTGAATAGACCTCTGGTGGCATGTCTTGTGGGGTATGCATGGGTGTCTGAGCTGTGTGCTAGTTGTTTAAACAGACAGGTCGTTGCATTCAACATGTCAATACTTCTCACAAATACAAGTAGTGATGAAGTCAATTTCTCCCAGTGGCTATTTTTAGCATGTAAATCTTGGTGGGGCAAACTCAAAATAAATGTTTTAGATGCATGCCAGCAAGCCACTACACAACACAACACTAAACAATACATTAATTGCACTACAACGGTGGCAAACAATGCCCACAAACTGTTAGGGCATACATAAAGCTGTCCCAACAGCAGAGTCCCAACAGCAGTCCCAACACCTTACCACCGCTACACCTCGCTATCAGTGGAGCCTTGTCTGGCAGCGAAACAGATCATTCAGCCTCATTTACTGCCTATAAAAAAACATCTGATATGGCTGACTTGCTTAAACAAATGTGGTTTCTACTGTCAATTGAGATGTACAAACTATGGCATAAGGGGACAACGAGCGGATAAGAGGCAATCCATAATTTCGATTAAGACATTAATGAGCGAGCTAGAACGGATGTAGTTTTTAACTTTTTGTTCAGCACTTTTGAAATGTACAGCGACAGAATTCAGAACATGGGCCGTTCTTACAGTGTTCTCCCTGTACAGTCAGAACCGTAGGATAAATGAAGGGGGCATATAAGCAGACAATGAAAGCTCTTACAATATTCGGTGATGACATTTCTCTAAAATAGGCTATAGGCTACATGTGCACCACCAAGTCAGAACAGTAGGCTAAATTATTAGTGGAAAAGGGACCAAATTATTAGGGTGAGGCACATGGGATATTAACAGCTTACTATACAACATACACTTAGTATTACTTTCTTAGCTACAGTATACATATCTCCCTGGCATATTACATCATTTATGCAGCAGCACACACTACATTTTTGGACTCACCTTGTTGTGCTGTGCTCACTTGAACAGGAAGGTGGCACGGCGGTCCTTCGTGGGCAAATTCTGTCATGAAAGAAAGAGGCCGGATTTACAATTCCGAGTTCAAAACTTATTTTCCCAGTCTGAGCTTGTTTATTCCAGACTTCCCAGTTGCAATGCGTGCAGTTAGCCACTGTCACCGATTCCTTCCAAACCACTCATTGTTGAATTTGCTATTTCCAACTTGTTGTGTAATGTTTATGTCCAATGGCCGATGAGCACCGATACGTTTTATCAAATAATTTCTCTTCATTATTTATCTTCATATGACAAGGATTGAAAATGATTTGCCAGTAGATTGTCGACTTGATTCATGATGATGACTGCTAGCTACGATTTTGAAAGTATGATGTTGACATGATCAGTCCAATCAAAGCTACTGTACATATAACGTGATTTGGTGTCATTTTATCTGTGGCCAATGACCTTGAGCCTTCTTGGATGGGCACTTCTAATGTAACTCTATGGCAGCACCCAAGGGGCTAGAATTTTCGATGTCTCCCCTTATACTTGGTGGTGACGTAGTGTCCCCATGAGTGACAGAACACTGAGCCAATCATGGCTCAGTGTATTTTCTGCTGGCTTGCACCACCACCACAGAAAGCACTGAGCTAGGCTGAAACACCTGCATTTTGGAGCTGCCTTACTCAAGAAAACAAAAAAAGAGACCATGTTTGTATGCAGCTTTATTAACTCAATGATATATATATTAATTTTTTTACATTGTTTGCAAACTGATATGTGACACATATTATTTTTTTTGTTGCTAAAAATGTGGTGTCTCAAAACAGGTGGGGCTCTGCCCTGAATGACGGGTCGCCACTGATATTTCCTCTACTTTGAGCTAGGAGAGATTGACATGCATAATATTAATGTTAACTCTGTGTACTTTTAAGCACCAGCCATGCTGCCCTGTTCTAGGTCAAACATCCCTCTTTGTGGTACCTGACCACACAACTGGACAGTAGTCCAGGTGCGACAAAAATAGGGCCTGTAGGACCAGCGCTTTATTATAGACCGACCACTCCCCATCTTAGCTACTGTTGCATCAATATGGTTTCCCTATGGTAGTTTTCAATCGAAGGTTACTCCTCAACTTGCTCAATTCCACATTATTCATTACAAGATTTTGTTGAGGTTTAGGGTTTAGTGAATGATTTGTCCCAAATACAATGCTTTTAGTTTTTGAAATATTTAGGACTACTTTATTTCTTGCCACCCATTCTGAAACTGACTGCAGTTCTTTGTTAAGTGTTGCAGTGATTTCACTTGCTGTGGTAGCTGAAGTGTATAGTGTTGAGTCATCAGCATATATAGACACACAGGCTTTACTCAGAGCCAGTGGCCGGTCATTAGTAAAGATTGAAAAAGGTAAAGGGCCTAGACAGCTGTCCCGGGGAATGCCTGACTCTAACTGGATTATGTTGGAGAGGCTTCCATTAAAGAACACCCTCTGTATACATTTCTCTCAGCCAATCATCAGTAATTTGTGTAAGTGCCGTACATGTTGAATGCCCTTCCCTATAAGCGTGCTGAAAATCTGTCGTTAATTGTTTACTGTGAAATGGCATTGTATATGGCCAAACACCATTTCTTTCCAAAAGTTTGTTAATGGTTGGTAACAAGCTGATTGGTCGGCTGTTTGAGCCAGTAAAGGGTGCTTTGCTATTCTTGGGTAGCATAATTACTTTTGCTTCCCTCCAGGACTGAGGGCACACACTTTACTGTAGGCTTAGATTGAAGCGATGGCTCCCGAGTGGCGCAGTGGTCTAAGGCACTGCATCGCAGTGCTGGCTGTGCCACTAGAGATCCTGGTTCGAGTCCAGGCTCTGTCGCAGCCGCGACCGGGAGACCCATGGGTGGCGCACAATTGGTCCAGCGTCGTCCAAGGTAGGGGAGGGTTTGGCTAGCAGGGATGTGGGTTTGTTTCCCACGGGGGGCCAGTATGAAAAAAAAACGTGTATGCATTCACTAACTGTAAGTCGCTCTGGATAAGAGCGTCTGCTAAATGACTAAAATGTAAAATGAGTGGCAATGTTGTCCGCTATCATCCTCAGTAATTTTCCATCCAAGTTGTCAGACCCAGGTGGCTTGTCATTGTTGAAAGACAAAAAAAAATTAACCTCTTCCACACTCACTTTAGGGTTTGGGGTTATGGGTAGGGTAGGGTTAGGCAAAATAGGATTTTGAATGGGAGTCAATAGTTTGGTCCCCACAAGGATAGTAAAACGTGTGTGTGTGTGTGTTACATATCAGTTAGCAGTTTTCACTTGTTTAGCCTGTACTTTCAGACATGATTGTTTGGAGTGTGAACATGATGTAGCATCTTTCAAAGTAGTATTCAAAGTTCACAGTAGTCTCTCCTCTTTCTTCTCTCGCTCTCTCTCAGCCTCTCAAAGCACAGGGACCATTGTGTCAGCTCAAACAATCACTCCAAATGGGCCCATGTCGTACAGTGCCTCTGTGTCAATGTCTCTACAGACTCTAATTAGCCTCTCCTTACTTCATGAACAGCTCACAGTCAAACAGAGAGACAAAAGCATTGGCTGAAAAGTCATCCTCCCCCTTACTGGGTCTACCTTGCCAAGGGGCTGCAGCCTGCCCTGTCCATCCATCCATCCAGGCCCATAGTGGAGTCCCTGTGTGGTAAAGACTGGTTCATTATTTAGACAAAGATGCTGTGACCCCATCCATCTGTCAGTGGTTAAGGAAATCAAAGCCTCACAGTATTCAACTGAGATGGAGGAAAGTCTTCCCGGCCTTCTCCTATGCAGTGTCCTGGAGTCGCTCACATTGCCTCCCAACTCCCAGCAGCCCCCATTGTCATGGTGATTAACCCCCCTGCCCTCTCGCCGGGGCAGGGAGAGGTGGCAGTGGCGGGGAATCATTAGCATGCCATAACAACAGGCCAACCCCTATTCAGCCGGGGACGCCAGGAGAACGGAGTGGAGAGCAGGCAGCCATTTGTATGAGCTATTGTCGTTTGGTCTACTCTGCTTTCATAACGTCCCAATTGAGACATTTGGATAAGGTACTCATCGAAAGTTTGCAAACTACAGGGCGTTCTCTCTTTTCCTGCTCCTTGTGCAAAGAGTGTGTGTGTCTGTAGCAGACAAAAAGCTTTCCACATGCAGAGTATGGCTGACATTAACGTGGGCTGCTTTCTCCAAGGGTGTGATCCAGGCTCCAAATCAAATGCTAGGATTGACTTGAGGCAGCTAAATGCCAGTTTGCAAATAAGCAATGCACTTCATTATCAAACATTGTCATTACCCAAACTCCTTACAGGGAAGGAGAATAAAAATACTGTGTGCCACGCTCAGTTACCCTGGCCTGGAGAGACGCTGGTATATACCCAGTTTTCAACCCATTTCTTCAATACCCAGTTTTTCAATTTGGTGTATTTTTGATTTAAGAAGAAAATCATGCCTTGAAATGCAGATGTAATACAATACCATGCACACTTGTTGACCGGGGAGATGGATTTCTCAGTGAACTAGAAAGCTCAGCCCATCGCTAACATGAAGAGAAGTAATCATGAATCTGTAGTATAACATCCCTCAGCAGTGAACGGATGGCCTCGCCTCTCTCCGTTTCCCCCATCCGCCGCATCACCAACCCACCAAGGTTTTCAGAGCTTGCCAGTAGAGAAGCTTTGTAAAGCAACAATGTCTGCAGGACGGCTAGTTAACGGCAATGAGTCGTGCTTGTCCTTCATGGAACTGAAATGCTCCAGGTGTCTCTTTTTGACTCCTTACCCATCATACCCATAAAGTTAGACATCCCTGCAATAAGAACAAACACTGTGTTTATTCTATTGGATTACACGTGTCTCAACCAAACCTTTACATTTTGTGACGAATGCTACGGTGCAGTTTGCTTGAATAGCAAGCAGTATGTCTTGCGTTTTAAGTGTCTTTCAAAGCCCGCCATCACCCCCCACTTCTTACCCACTAGCCAAGACGTTTTTATCCGGGTTCCCCAACAGTAGTGTTTTTCTAGGTCAATCAGTCCAATAAAATACAATTGGTAGCGCTGGCTTTTTCCTCAATCTGCATTAATCTTCATTAAAAAGGAAAATAATGGCATGTGCTGTGGGAAAATATCACATTCCTCATTGGCTACAAACTTCTAGAGTGTGTCATGGCAATTTACTAAAGGCTCGCACACATCGCACTGAATGTGGCTGTAGTGTTTGTCTGCCAATCATTCAGCGTGCTGGGATTTAGGGATCAGCCGCTCTAGACGTCTGACTGCAGACATTTTTCAGGCGATTTGGTTCTACATGTAAAATTGGTGCGCACTTGTTTCGCAAATTACGTTCAGAAGTGCTAAGTACTCTTGGCCAGCAAATGCTATTGGTGTGTACTGAGCACTAAGGTCTTTGTGTGGCCATGTTTTCTTTGGCGGCAGGCAGTAGCATTTGGAGGCGCAGTGAAAAGATCTGATAGTGTAGGTGCTGTGTGGATGGTTTATGGTCGGGGCATGGCTGGGACTGTTTTGTCTGCTTGACGCACTTCAATCCACCTTTTGGTGGTGTTTGAGCCAGATCCTCAGTGGCCACCGACACCTCTGTCTCTGTCCTCACCTGCCACATCCAGCCACACCACCATTATGGACAGATCCCTTCACGTCTAAATGAAAATCATTGTCAAGCACAGAAGGTTGGTGGCACCTTAATTGGGGAGAACGGGCTCGTGGTAATGACTGGAGTGGAATCTGTGGAATGGTATCAGACACATGGTTTCCAGGTGTTTGATGCCATTCCATTCGCTCCGTTCCGGCCATCCTCCCCTCAGCAGCCTTCACTGCTGTCAAGTGTATGTGTGTGTGTGTGCTGTCATATCTAGACTCTGACTGAAGACTAAAACAGACTTAGTTCTATAAGTGAAGTGTCATACATATCATTGGACCAAATATTGAGATTAACTCACAATTGTTCTAACTGGTATTCCTTCACAGTGATAATTTCTCTCATTAGACAGTGGCATTAGTTCTTAGAACCCTTTTATTTAGGTTCAACTCTGTGTGCACACATTGCTAACTGTTTGTAATCTTTCCAGTCTCCGCCCTTCTCTTTTATATTTGAAGAGTGTGTGAGTTTCAGGCCAGCCTTTTTTTTGTGGGTGGGTGTGTGTGTGTGGGTGGTGGAGGAGTGAAGCAAGGCTGGTCAGTCCCAGCAGGATGGACCTGATCTGGACATGGCTGTTAAGTTTCATTGGCTGAGGGGGGTTGCTCTATTGCCTGCTATCTGTTGAGATCATTATTCACAATGTGGGTGGCAGGGAGACGGGGAGAGAACCCGCACAGCAAGACAAGTATTCTCTCCTCACTGAGGTTACAGCCTCTAGACTTTCTCTGGCGGTGATGGTTCACTCCTGATGTTTCCAATTCTTGTGAAGAGGCGAGGACTGAATAGTGAAAATCTGAAGGGAAAAGTTGAATTGCGCCATATGGCATCTCTGGGAAATGTGAATCCCTAGCATAAACAGATATTTGTTTTTGTCATTTCAAGGAGCTATTTGGAACACTTACCGTTTAACCATGCATCAACTGTTGTTTTCAATGTGCAAAAAACCTGGATATCTTCAAACACCCTAAATAAACTGTTAATCCGAAAGAAGCTTTCACAGCTAGTACAATTTGACACGTCTCCTTGTCAAATGTCAGCCGTTTCTTAATGTTCCTGCTTTTCTTTTTTGTCAAATCCTCTTCTAGCAATAATGACCCATCACACTGAGACAATCTGCTCTTGTGTAAGTTGTTTATTCCCATTCTGCGGACAAGGAACTCTGTGCTGTTTTCTTCTGGCTGTGTGACTTATCAGCACCCACAAGCTCAGCCCATAGCTTCGTCCTCTCCTATTCTGTTACTATCAACCCTTCTTTTAGACCTCTTAGAGTAGAGATCACTGAAGGAAAAGTTGGAATGTCAACCTTTGTTATACAAAGTCAGCACTATATTTTCTTACCTTTCACAGTTTGGGACACAGATATGAGGAAGGTTAGTTTAAAGGGGTGTTCATCAGGAGGGTGTTTTTGATGATGGATATTTGTAATCAAATCCATCACATCATTTTCGTCATATTCATCTCATGAAATGAAACTGCACAGATCATCTGCAGTGTTTCCCCTTTATGCATTTAGCAGCGGCGCATCACCGCTGCTAAATCGTGGCTGCCACTGCAATAAAAAAATATATAGATATATATATCATTTTCAGGATGGTAAAATGTTTTCAGTGTAAACTTAAATGACTTAAACCAGATATAAAGTATGTAGAAAAGATAAGTGAGCTATATATTTTTAAGGAGGATCATCTTTGCAAACTAACAATCACCAAAATATAAAGTTGACCGTTAGGGAAAATATAAAATTCCGAAAATGACATGGCATGGGGCCCCATTAGACTTTTTGTCCCTCAGATAGCATAAGAACAAGGCATGAGCCATAGCAAAATGTGTAGAATTGCAGGAAACTAGTTTTTATAACATCCTAGGGGAAACACTGTTCTGTGATATTCAGTAGGGCATCACTGGTATAAATGAAGTCAGCAGAAACTCTCAGCTCTTACAATCTCGGAATGAGTGTGGGAGTTGGCGTGGTCACTGGTCACTATGTCAGCAGAAGAGTAATTTACACTGCTAGGATTTCCAAAGGCTCCTAATTGCTCTGTAATCGAAATCGGCCATTCCAGCCTAAGCTCTCGTTTGATCCCTACAAACACGCAGCAGTGTAAATCCAGTGACCTTCGACCTGGCCTTGTGGCCCTCTGGGTAAAGCCTCCCATGCTCTGAATATTGACATTCTGGCTTTTGTGTTCCATGGTATATTCTCATTGGTAGAGATGATACAGATCAAGTTTACTCAGGGGGAAGACCACTACCATTTGTGTCTGCTACTAGAGGTTTGTGGGGGCTGGTTGAGTGGGAGAAGTGGATTTGAAGTGTTTCTCTAAGAGAAACACTTACAATCCAGATAGCAGTGGAATGTGATTAGGTCAGTCTCACTCCCTCAGAAGACTTGTGGTGTTGCAGATGTTTCTCACCTAGATAGTGAGAGTTGCCTGAAGCCTCCAGACTTCAAATCATCCACATTTCATTTGTAATTCCTTGAGTCCCAGTGTACGGGCACAACAGGAGCACGTTGGCGAAGCCTAAATGCATTTAATTGCCCACTATCTCCACAATTCACCACGGACTACATTGCCCATAACATGATTTTTTCTCTCTCTCCTATTGTGTGGAAAATATGATCTGATTATCAGAACTTGAAATCTTGCATTGTCAAACAAAGCCTAAACAAATGACTCTGAGTGATGCTGGGAAAGTGCATTAGCTTGTTCTCCACTTCTATGCTCCGCTTTCATTCGTCCATCATCATACAGGACGATGTGGTGGTTCCCATCATCACTGGTATGGGGGAGAGAGTACAGTAATCAGATGGGACGTTAAGCAGAGTGGCGTGGGACAGCCACAGGGCCCACAGAGGGCCCAGCTCTTTCCCAGGCCACCGCAGAACAGTGAAAGGACAACTAGACATGTTTATAACCCATCTGACCCCGTCTGATGGAGACATCCTGTTGAGTCTAATTGTCATGACGTGTAAACCGAGCCCTGAGAAAGGTGATAAGTGAGGCTCACGTTACCGGCCACTGTAATATTCACCTCTTGTCTTGTCTGGCTGGCTGGCCCGGCTGGCTGGTGGCGTAATGTAACAACAGTACCAAACGACCAGACCAAAATGACTCATCATCTTCGTTGCTGCTTTGATTGTTGTGTCGGTATGTATGTTTCAGAAATGATATAGTAGTGAGTGGGATGTTGGTGGCTGTTATGGGTGGAACTTCAGAGTCCTTAGGTATTAAGTGAACTGCTATTGCATTCCACAGCAGACAGACAAAGCCTCGATCCTGGCTGGGCTGGGCGTTTTTGTCTTTTTTTTTTTGAGCTCATAAATTAAGCAGACAGCTCTGATTGTGAGTGACATGTATAATGCATGAACCCTCCTCCTCCCCCTCTTTCCCCTTCTCCCCCTCTTTCCCATCCTCCCCCTATTTCCCCTTCTCCCTTTCTGGCAAGATATTCCTCCAAGACTCTTTGTTGTCTGTTCCCTTCAACTGCATTTAAATTAATAATTTAAGTTTAACTCAAAGAATGTCTGTGATACCACCTGCTAAGTTGCTCACCGTTTCCCCCTCTCTCTATTGAAGAACAGAATAGCAAGTTTTCAACCATATACATTTCAGCCCATTAGAGCACAATATTGTTTTGAAAACATTGGATGGATAATGATATTCACAATGTTTTATAACTACTTCTCTTTTAAGGCCGTTTAGAGAGTTGGCATGTAATGTAATCGTTAATTGTGTCAAAGAACATTTAAGAAATGTATGTTGACTTACTTGTCATGCATTCCTGCTGCTCATAATTATTACCCTGTTAATTATATTGAGCTATAAAAGTATTCTGGGGAATATTTAATTGCTTTATGCTTTGACTAGGGTTACACAATTCTGGGAACTTTCAGTAAATTCCCTGGTTTTCCAGAAATCCAACTGGGATTTTGGAAAAACCAGGGACTTTATTGAAAGTTCCCGGAATGTTGCAACTCTACTTATGATTGCCACCAAATGGCGGATGGAAAGTGGTTGATTAAATGAGTTTAGAAACAAATCTGAGATAATAACCAAAGACCAAGGGCCTTATGAAAGGAGTTGATGAACCCTATGAAGAGGGAGATGGAAACCAGACTGTTTTCTCCCCTAGTCTGTTATATGACAGACATTGAGAAAGAGGCATGTCTGTGTGATCTTTACTCTGTGCTGTGAACCTATGAGAGGGCGTATTGTGACATGAGTCATGTAATCCATGGTAAACATCATAACCAACACAAACCAATGAGAATGCCTTTGAAGTCTACGTCATGAGTCAAACCAGGGCTTGAATTGTGATGAAAGGTGTGTGTTTGTGTGTGTAAAGGACGTCACGCTGCTTGCTTAGCGAGTACCGCTTCCTCCTGATTTGTCTCACACCGAGGCTTCGAACCCAGGACCTCTGCGTTGCTAGCACACGTGACTGCCTACCTGAAGCGTCTTACCAGTCGGTGGCATACGAAAAGCTAGCTAAAAAGTAGGGAACTGCATCTTTCCCTCAAGACGATTCGATACGTATCTAGATACATGGGCTCTGATACGATACAGGAACGATACATTTGACTTTGAAACAATTCTGTGTGATTTGGGAGGAATAGTGGAACGAATCGATGCGGTTCGATCTGGTACGATTCGATGCACTAACATTTGTTGCTTGAACACATTCATTTTCCTTTCTAAAATCAAATCTGCTGCTGATGGAGCTCCTGAACTGGATCTGTCTGAGCTGGATCTGTCTGAGCTGGATCTGTCTGAACTGGATCTGTCTGAGCTGGATCTGTCTGAGCTGGATCTGTCTGAGCTGGATCTGTCTGAACTGACCTCCTCTCTGTCTGTCTGTGTAAATGATGTATATGTCCATGGTGTATGTAGGCATAAGGGAGACTGGGCATCTACCTCTCCACTATCAGATAAGGGGGGAAATGGTTGCTTTTGGTCCCCCCCCCCCACACTTTTGATCTGAAATCACCATCACCACTAATTAATGTCATTTTTGCAGATTCCAAGTGTTGGAGCTAGTAATGTATCAATCAATATTCATCTTTAAAAATGTACTATCACATAGCCAATGAACATATAACACACATTTGGATTTCACCCACGTCTCCAAATCGAAAGGTTTAGACTGGTTAGAAGTCTTTAGGGAATTAACCTTTCTCTCCTCCGTTTCGCCCATGCAGTGCAGGTAGCAATAATTCTTACAGTCCTCGTTATGAAATTATCAGCTTTACCCTGTATATCTAAGAATGACCATAAACAAAACATTAGGAACACCTGCTCTTTCCATGACATAGACTGACCAGGTGAATCCAGGTGAAAGCTATGATCCCTTATTGATGTCACTTGTTAAATCCACTTTAATCAGTGTAGATGAAGGGGAGGAGACAGGTTAAAGAAGGATTTTTAAGCCATGAGACAATTGAGACATGGATTGTGTATGTGTGCCATTCAGAGGGTAAATGGGCAAGACAAAATATTTAAGTGCCTTTGAATGGGGTATGGTAGTAGGTGCCAGGCGGTTTGAGTGTGTCAAGAACTGCACGCTGCAGGGTTTTTCACGCTCAACAGTTTCCCGTCTGTATCAAGAATGGTCCACCACCTGAAGAACATCCAGCCAACTTGACACAACTCTGTGAAGCATTGGAGTTAACATTGGCCAGCATCCCTGTGGAACGCCTTTGACACCTTGTCGAGTCCATGCCCCGACGAATTGAGGCTGTGCTGAGGGCAAAAGGGGTGCAACTCAATATTAGGAAGGTGTTCTTAATGTTTTATACTCTCAGTGTACATGATTGTTCAAAGCTAAACTACCCAAACTATTGCTGATGGTGAACTTGAACAAGCTCCGGTAAAACACAATTTTCAACAGCGCATTTGAAAACAATAACCTAACAAATTAACATTGGTTGTCACTCAACTTATAAAGCCTAATATTTCACAAGCCGTTTTACAAACATTTGAATGCTGAAGGTGACGCGTGGCCTACCTTTCGTTGGTCAGTGTGTGAAGCAGCGTGCAGTTTGACTAACACACACGCATGCGTCCGGACGTTGCGATTCCACTCCGTTGTGGACATCCCCATTGAAATGCATGACATCCGGTGCAACGTAACAGAGTGCTTATTGGTAATGTGAACAAGACATAAGTTTCACACATCCCCATGTGCTACACGTGCATGGATGCGCGTGTGTCCGTTTGTTTGTGTGCTGGGGAGGGGAGACGTAGAATCATGTTTCAAGTTAGAGCACTTCAGTTAATCGGTCTCCTTCTCCTCCAACCTTGACATACCTAATCCACTCACACACTAGTGTGGTAGCGTGCCTTGACTGAATTTCCAAATGCACCTGTGTTGGTTTACTGCACACAGAGAGAGACAACCTGAGAGCCTTATGCACGACCACACCTCATGTTACTCACAGTCCACTGAAGGAACAACGTGGAAGGTTTCCTGAACTAAAGGTGCTCTGAACTTTACAGTGTAATAGCTCACGATAGTCACTCCACCCAGATTTATTCTCAACATTTTTACAATCCTATGAAAGTTAATGACAAATCAAAGACGTATTGAGCATACAATCTTCGACTTATTCACAACCCAACACTCAATGAAATATGTTTCAACTGATGTGTTGACCTCATGCTTGTTTTGATACTCCCTGTGTGCATCAGCCGACAGGCAACCTCTCACCAGATGTACAACTTCAATTCATTTCATATACGTCATGAAATTCACTTTTTTTATGTTTTCTAGGACAGGGTTGAAATAAAACGCTCGACTTGAATATGGATTTGGATGGAAATCAAGCTGACTTTTGAATTCTCTAATGCAGTTTGAAGTGGGCCCTCTGCCATGAATAAGAATGAGGGGAACATGGGGAAGACGGGAGAAACATCAAGAGTAATGGTGCTCATAGCGGCTCTTCTGAGACGGAGAGAAGGAGAGTGGGGGAACTTTAACCACTGCACCAGAGTAGGACCTGGTGAGCAGTGGTAGCTCCTGTATGGGTCGATAAATATGAGCGGGGCTCCTAGCAAGCGAGCGGCGCTGGAGTAATTGAGTCTGGTGTGTGTGTGTGGGTGGTGCCAGGGCAGCAGAAAAGGGTCATAACTCAATGAGATAGGTGAGATTTACAGCGTGTGATCAACAACAGAGATCCCTCCATATCGCCCTCTCCCAGAGGAGTTTGGTACCTCCTGCTGCAGTGCTGCACCCTCCCTGGGACTCAAAACACACCTCGTAAATATCCCCCCGACCACCAGCTCGCCTCGCCAAGCTGACATTGAACTTCAGGGCCACGATCGATAGTTTCTACTGGCCCCAACCATCTTTTGCTTTATGGGGGTGGAACGTATATGATGGATTGGGAGGCCTGTTATGTTATGTATGCATAGGGCCTAGGTGACTTTATAGTCAACTTCATAGTTAAAAGAATGGATAGAAAGCTCTCATATTGGTTATCCACGTGTAGAAATATTATGTTTATTTGATGGATCACAGTATGTTTATGAAATGAAGGAATCAATCATATAGCTTGTCGTCGGAAAGCCACACACATCTCTCCTAAACCCGCCCCATGATTGTAGAAATATGCTCAGACAGTATGGGAAACGTGTCCTATGTAATACGTTAGTGTGAGTGATGTTCCTGCCTTTTGTTATGTCTACAGTGTGTGTTGTGAAGCCCGCGGCAATCTCGTCTGGTAGCGTTTCACGCTTCATTAACTGTAGCATAACACTTTCTGTGACATTTTATGCAAGACATTTTTCAGAGTTTGTGTTGTTCCAGCTGTCCCCGTTGGGAAGTGAGCCTTTTTTACGATGGCCTAAGATAACCAGCATGCCCCCAGCCCAGCCACCGTTCTAGGATGCGCACGCAGGCACACAGCTGAGCCGTTTTCCCCCCTGTCCCCCCCACTCCCCTGCCTTTCCTCCCCACCCAACCAACCCCCTACTCCGTAACAAACTGAGGACGGGGCTGTGGCATTGGCAGCCATTCAGTCTCTGACTCTCACATCGGCCCCACAGAAAGCCTTTCAGGGCTCACCAGTGCAACAACTGCTGTGTTTTACTACAGCGTGAAATGGGGAGTGACAGGCCATGGCTGGCTCTACTTAGCCATGCAGAATGTACTGTATCACTGTTTAGGGAGGATGATAAGCACACAAAGGGAGAGTTGGGAGCACAAACGGTTTTGTTGGGACATTGCTCTAGCCAAGAGCTCTGGTGGAACTCAAGCCTCTACTGATAGCCAATGTGCTTGTTCACATCTGGGAGTGAAAACATTTACATTTTACATTTTAGTCATTTAGCAGACGCTCTTAACCAGAGCGACTTACAGTTAGTGAGTGCATACATTTTCATACTGGTCCCCAAGTGGGAATCGAACCCACAACCCTGGTGTTGCAAGCGCCATCCTCTACCAACTGAGCTACACGGGACTACATTTCAAGTCAACATATTTTTTTGTGTAGAAACTTGCATATAAATATGTTAACGCATCATAGAACAATCTCGTGTGGCATTGTTATTCCAAAAGATGTTAGCCTGGATGCCAGTCTTAGGCATTAGCTTCAACTCTATCTCAGACTGGCACCCAGGTTAACCAGACAGATGCAACATGACCAGCGCAATTACCCGCCTTCGCTTCCATGTTGTCTTTTGATTGATGAGTCACCTTTGTAATTATACAGAGCGTCTCCTATTTGCTTTGGCAAGAGATCTGTCGTGGTTCACGCCCCCTGTCCTACTAAAATGTCCGTTCTGTGGGTGTGACTGTCGGGAAACGCTGACAGATTGTCAGGTACCTGGGAGAGCTCTCACAGTGAGGAACTCAAATACTTATCATCTTTTATGACATATCCACTCCCTCAGAGAAAGAGATTGTCAGACAGGCAAAATCCTTAGGAATGCACTTCCTTTCTTTTGTATTTCGGCATCGTTTTTTTATTATTGTATGAAAACATATTTTTTTGTACAAAGTCATTGTGAGACGAATGTCGAAAGTGATAGGCTTCATGCGCTAACATACAAGGTCGGATCTATGTTGTAATCTTTTGAGCATGGAATGCCATCTGAATTCCACTTGTCTTGACACGCGAGCATTTCAAACGCAAGTTTCAATCCATTTTCACTTCCCATATAGATCCAATTGTGATTAACCATAAAGGGACCAGAGCCTTTCTTCAACCAATGGAATGCATTAATTCCCATGCACACAAGATCTTTCAATGGGAAAATTGGCTTGATCCCGCGGCTTACGTGTGTATGTTCAGTGATTTGTAGAGGGGATTTTAGGGCTTTGGCATGTGCTGTGTCTGCTGGCTGAGGTTCCTTTCGGCTAGAGAGGCTGCTGGAGCAGAAGCCACTGCCTCAACACCTCATTGTTCCAGGATGGTGCCTCTGGAAGGCTGGTCATTAGTGCTGCTACTACCCTGTACTGCCACTGGAAATGGGCTAAGTTAAATGGGCTAAATTAAGCCTTTCATTTGTGAGGACATATGCGGTTTTGAAAGACACTTCAGTAAGATTATGTAAACATGCATTTTATATGAATGAGTATGTTAGAGCAATAGTTTTACATTCAATAATGCACTTGAAGGTCTATTGAAAGTTATTTCTGTGTTTTTCCCCTGAAGTATTCTGTGGAACACCACAGTGGTTTATTTTTAATCCCCAGGGGTTTATTCTGAACTCGTCACATCCAGTCAATACTGTACTTGGTTTTAGGGGAGGTTGAAGCCACTGAAGAAAAATGGAACTGTCTCCCGCCTCTATCCCCTTTCTCTCAGTCCTCAACACTTGAATGTCCAGACAGTGTTCCTCCAACCCAGACAGAGTTCCTCCAACCCAGACAGAGTTCCTCCAACCCAGACAGAGTTCCTCCAACCCAGACAGAGTTCCTCCAACCCAGACAGAGTTCCTCCAACCCAGACAGAGTTCCTCCAACCCAGACAGAGTTCCTCCAACCCAGACAGAGTTCCTCCAACCCAGACAGTGTTCCTCCAACCCAGACAGTGTTCCTCCAACCCAGACAGTGTTCCTCCAACCCAGACAGAGTTCCTCCAACCCAGACAGTGTTCCTCCAACCCAGACAGTGTTCCTCCAACCCCACTCAGGAGGTGAGACCAAGCGAGCAGAGTTCTAACAGAGACCACAGTGTGTAATTGAGAACTGGCAGGTGAGCCGAGCGCAGGGCCCTGATTGCTCCATGTTCCTCCCAGAAGCCAGGTTTACACTTCAACATGTGCCCGTCCTACGCACTCCATAAAAAGCAAATAAACTTTTCACTGGAAATGGCATAACGACAGACGCTGCTAATGAGCTAATTAAAAACTCATAAACACAGATTCACCTCCCTGACTGAGATGAGTCATTTCTTACATCAACGGTGCATTTTAAGAGATTATTATGTGCTTGTCTCTGCGTCAGTGAAACATGGACAAATACTGTACTTTATCCTCTGAATGACTAATATACTGTATCTAATATCTAATGGTCTGTGAGACTGAAGCGAGACATCCAGAAGTCTCTGGCCAGAAGTTCACCTCACGAACCCTCATTAGCTCTCATTTCTCTTCTCACGGAATGTTTCCATCTCTTGTTTATCAAAGATTATTCCCCCCTGCTGACCAACATATTGAACTTTCCCATACGAGGAATGCGGTGGTGGAGTCTGTTGACAGTTAGCTGCTGGGTCTCTGTGTTGGAGCTGGTGCAGAGGGTCTAAATTGAATGGAGCTGAATGACTAGCTCTGGCAGGTCTCTGGTCACTGTGGTTTGGGCCCGTCCCAGTGGCTACACAGAAGCAGCAGCCCAGCAGTGGTTCCTCTGTGGGAGACTCTCCTACTGGTTCTGCTAGTACCACTGGTTCTGTAGCAGCCAGCTAGCAGCACCAGGAACACATCAACCTCCAGCCCCTTTATCCTATCTGAGGTTCTGAACTCATGCCCCTTTTCTGCGGTGGCATCTGATGCCTGATTCCCTTGGACATGCATGAACTTTCATGTTTTATTACATTTAGCCTTGAGTTTTTGATTTGTTGAGGGCGAGCTGTTGTATTTACAGCGAGAGGAATCTGACCGTTATTGGTGTATTTTCATTTTCAATTCCTCATCCGATATGTTGGGCTAAACAACTTGCACTGCAGTCACAACTAGGCTCCTCTTTGAGCCCATGCCCGCGGGGCAAACATCCAGTAAATAAGTTCCACGTGTTTAAAAAGGGAATCCCAATAACATTTTAACTGGGTGTATCATCTATTAACCATACGATCTGTGTACAACTGGTCGAGGTACAGAGAGCGAGAGAGGGAGAGTGTTTGTGCCAGTGCCAAACTGTATCAGGTCCAGACATGAGGTGGAAGGGGAGGATAGGGTGGTTGAGGGGGGTTATGCGGATGCATTTTTGAAAGGAATTTGTCAAGGGCAGAAGAGCCAGACAAAATATCCCAGCTATTGAATGGATTTTGGTAGTCACGGTGACTTTGTGCTCTTTGCTCTATTCAGAAACGAATCCCCATTGGGCCTTGGCCTGTTACCTCCTTTTGTAGAAAATTGTTGATGTTCTCAGAAGGTATGTGGGGCATCTGCAACAAAGAGGTGTGACTGCTGATTGTGGTGTGTGCCGTGGAAGTGGCTTAGGGAGGTGCTTGGCAGTCAGAGGGGGAGAGGGAGGGAGAATTCAACTACATAGCCAGTAATATAACATTTGAAATGTAATTTTTTTTTACTTTTGTGAGTGTAATGTTTAATATACATTTCGAAATTGTTTATTTCACTTTGTTTCTTATCTATTCCACTTTGTTTCTTATCTATTCCACTTTGTTTCTTATCTATTCCACTTTGTTTCTTATCTATTCCACTTTGTTTCTTATCTATTCCACTTGAGTGAGAGAGGGGGAGAGAGAGAAACTTAAAACAATGCATGCTGAGCAGAATTAGGACTATACCCGCTAGTTATCAAAATTCAGAAAAGGGCTGATAAATTCTACAACCACCTAAAAGGAAGCAATGCACATTCCACCACAAACCCCTCACCTACAGAGAGATGAACCTAGAGAAAAGTCACCTCAGCCAGCTGGTTCTGGGGCTCTGTTCACAAACACAAACAGACCCCACAGAGCCCCAGGACAGCGATGAAATTAGACCTAACCAAATTATGAGAAAGCAAAAAGATAACTATTTGACACACTGGAAAGAATCATCCAAAAAATTTAGCAAATTGGAATGCTATTTGGCCCTAAACAGAGGACACCGTGGCAGAATACCTGACCACTCTGATTGACTCAAAATGAAGAAATCCTTGACTATGTACAGACTCTGTGAGCATAGCCTTGCGATTGAGAGAGGTCGCCATAGGCAGACCTGGCTCTCAAGAGAAGACAAGATCTGCGCCCACTGTCCACAAAATGAGGTGGAAACTGAGCTGCACTTCCGAACCTCCTGCCAAATGTATGACCACATTAGAGAGACATATTTACCAGCAGCAAGATTAATGGCCCGTTGCCATGAGAAAAGGGCAATCACTGGAGCACAAACAACATAATAAATACCACCAATATTTATCTGTTTATTTATCTCCCCCTACTATTCGTACTACAACTAATTGCACATTGCTAAAACATTGTACATAGCTGATAATATAACACTTGACATTTCTATTTTAAAAAAAACCTTTTTCAGTGCAATGTTTTACTGTTAATTTCTAATAGTAAATTTGTTTCTTCTCACTTTTGTTTATTGTTTATTTCACTTGCTTTGGCAATGTAAACATGTTTCCTATGCCAATAAAGCCCCTTTGAATTGAGTGAGAGACCCTCCCTCTCTGGCTCCGCTCACACGCAGTTCTTTGATGTGGCTAGCTCTTTCAAGCACTGACACCCTTCCTTCTCCCTTTCACAGTGCCTACAGCCCTGCAAGGAATCCTGGGACCTGAAGGAAAACCAGTGCCAGGACTTATGCGAGGTACGTATGTCATCTCTGACTCTGAGTTTGAGTGCTCCCTCCAGAGTCTGAAAGTCTGAAAATCTGAGGGAACAAAGAGCATCAAGCAAAGTGGAGACTCTTTTCTCTCTACTGTAATGTAATGGCACTCTGTGTTAGATTGAATAAAAGCTGTTTAACTTGCTCACCACTCAAATTAGTCATCAGGTCCAATGTAAACAGGACAATCCCTGTTAGCTAACTGCCCTGCCTGTTAGACATTTTACAGACACTCTTATCCAGAGCGACTTACAGGAGCAATTAGGGTTAATTGCCTTGCTCAAGGGCACACCAACAGATTTTTCACCTAGTCAGCTCGGGAATTCGAACCAGCGACCTTTCTGTTATTGGCCCAATGCTTCTAACCGCTAGGCTACCTGCAACCCATAGCTCACTGAGCTTAGCTCACTGACCTGCCTGTTAGCTCACTGACCTTCCTGTTCGGCAGGTAGCCTAGCGGTTAGAGAGGTAAGCCTGCAATCTGTCGGGAAGTGAGCTGGCAACCGGAGGGTTGCTGGTATGAAATCTTAGATACCATTGCATGTTGTTGTGCCCTTGAGCAAGGCACTTAACCCCCCTCAACAACAGCTCCCCAGGCGCTCAGTGTGGCAGCCCCCTGCACCTCTCCAAAACCTTTGTGTATGTATGTGTCTTTCGGAGGGGCTGGGTTAAAAGCATAAGTCAAATTTCCTCCTGACCCCCCCCCTTCCTCCTACCACCTCCTCCTCCCCCTCTACCCTCCAGACTCTCTTTCCCAAGAAGCACTATGAGTGTCTGACTAGCTGTGAGTTCCTGAAGTCTGTGGAGGGGGTGAAGCAGGGGGACTGCCCGGCTCCTGATAAGGCCAGTGGCTTCGCTGCAGCCTGTGTGGAGAGCTGCGAGGAGGATGGAGAGTGCTCCGCTGTCAAGAAGTGCTGCTCCAATGGCTGCGGGCACACCTGTCAGAACCCCAAGAACCTCTACAAAGGTACAATGACACACATCATAACATGACATGTACATGTGCAGTATAACATCATTGGGTACAACACCGAAGCTAGATACTGTACAGGACTATTAAAATGCACTAAGAGCTTTCTGCTCCTTCCTTTTGTCCTTGAATATTGATCAATCATATTCTGTTATCTGTCAATCATATTCTGCCCTACGGCCATTGTTATTGTTTTTGTTTTGTTAACAAAGCGGAGGTGAGGAGTGTCGCCCAATGTGTTTAAAAAAATATTGCAGTACATATTCTGCTGTTCTATTACACGTGCAATGATGTCTTTTTGTCAACTGATTGCAGTAACTTGTTGATTGCAGTAACTTCTTTGTTGTTGTAATATCACAAACAGACATGGCAGTTTCACCAGTAAGGATTCCAGCTCAAACTTGAATTGATGTTTGTCAACTCAGACTCGCGACGCATGTGGCAAGGACTACATGCTATCACAGACTACAAAGGCAAATCCAGCTGTGTGGTGCCCACGAAGCCTCCCTCCCAGACAAGCTTGACACATTCTATGCTCGCTTCAAGGCAGACAATACCGAGCCATCCAGGAAGACTTGCTGCTCCGGAAGACCAGGTGCTTTCGCTCTCCGAGGCTGACGTGAGGAAAACTCTCAAAAGAGTGAATACTCACAAAGCCGCCAACCCAGATGGCATGCCTGGCCGCATCCTCAGAGTGTGTGCTGGCAAGCGTCTTCTCAGACATCTTCAACCTGTTCCTGTTCCAGGCTGTAGTCCCCACCTGCTTCAAGGAGACCATCATCGTCCCAGTGCCCAAGAAAAACAAGGTGACATGCCCAAATGACTATCGCCCCGTCACTCTCACCCCGGTCATCATGAAGTACTTGGAGAGGCTGGTCATGGACATATCAAGGCCATCATACCTACCGCTCCAACAGACCCACGGAAGATTCCATGTCCATCACTATTCACACGGCCGTAACACATCTGGACAAGACGAACACCTATGTGAGAATGCTGTTCATTGACTGCAGTTCAGCATTCAACACTATTGTTCCCTCCAAGCTCGACACCAAGCTCAGAGCCCAGGGTCTGGACACCACCCTCTGCAACTGGATCCTGGACTTCCTGACGGGCAGACCACAGGCTGTGAGGATTGGCAACAACACCTCCTCCACACTAACTCTCGGGTCTACCACCTCGGGTCCTCTCCAAATACTACCGCTGCACCATCGAGTGTCCTAATCGGTTGCATCACGGCCTGTTATGGGAATTGCTCCGTCTACAACCGCAAGGCCCTCCAGCGGGTGGTGAAGACTGCCCAGTACATCACTTGGACTGTGCTGCCACCCATCCAGGACATCTACTCGAAACAGTGCCTGAGGAAGGCCTGCAGCATCATCAAGGTCCCCACACACCCCAGCCACGAGCTGTTCTCTCCCTTACGGTCGGGCTAACGATATCGGAGCATGAGGTCTGATACCAACAGGCTCAGAGGCAGACTGCTGAAAACCTTTAACTAGACTGACTACCTGCTCTGATTGTCCGCGCCTTAGCACACATGCACTCTTTCACATGTGCGCGCACACACTCACTCACTCACTCATTCATTCATGCTATAAACATACATACATTCATGCTACACACACATCACAACTTCTGCTACCAGACTCTAATTATAATGGCTAAATACTGCACAATTTAAACACTTGCCCCCCAATCCCCCTTCCCCAAAACACGTGTAAATATTGGACTATAAATTGTGCCTTCATGTATTATACTGATGCTAACATGTTGATTCTATTCTACTGAGCCATTTACTTTATGTTCCTATTCTTATCTTTCATTATTTCTTATTGTCGAGAAGGAACCTGTAGGTAAGCATTTCGTTGAACGGTGTATACCATGCGTATCCTGTACATACGACTTATAAAACTTGAAACTTGAGCTAACAGTTTATGTATACATTACTTGTTTCACGAGTAGTGCTGCGAACTCCATTTAGCTATGCAGTGAACCATACATTTTAATTTTGAGTCATTTCAAATATTTCCTGTGAGTTTCTCTTTCTCAACGCAATCCCCACATTCTGTACATATTTTATGATACATCCAGTGTGTGAAATTGTTCCAAATCAGCTTCAGGCTCACAGATGCACACAGCGAGAGAGAGAGAGAGAGAGAGAGAGAGAGAGAGAGAGAGAGAGAGAGAGAGAGAGAGAGAGCACTCCACTCCAGTAAAACTGTTTAATGGCACAGCCTGAGGTGTCTGGATGTTGAGAGGAGAGGAGAGCTCTTAGCCCATTGTGTAAGAGCGAGACTCTGTCAGTGCCTCTGTGACGGGAGATGGAAGCTGCGTCTTCTTCAGTTGTGTATATTATATCAGCAGCCCACCGACTCTCTGGCTTCTGACAGCTTTGGGCAATAATAAGGCAGGAGAAATGGAACTGGGCTCAGTGGAAGTTGTGATTACTTTGAAGTGCACACACAGATGTGTGTGTTGGGGGTGGGTGTGTGTGTGTGTGTGTGTGTGTGTGTGTGTGTGTGTGTGTGTGTGTGTGTGTGTGTGTTGAAGCGTGCATTAATAATATTCCTATATTCTAAGAGAATCAATGTACATTAAAGGCAGTGTCAGTGTCATGGCCAGTTGTTTCACAGCCTGTCTAGATGGAGAAAGATGAAAGGAGATACAGTGGGGGAAAAAAGTATTTAGTCAGCCACCAATTGTGCAAGTTCTCCCACTTAAAAAGATGAGAGAGGCCTGTAATTTTCATCATAGGTACACGTCAACTATGACAGACAAATTGAGAAAAGAGAATCCAGAAAATCACATTGTAGGATTTTTAATGAATTTATTAGCAAATTATGGTGGAAAATAAGTATTTGGTCACCTACAAACAAGCAAGATTTCTGGCTCTCACAGACCTGTAACTTCTTCTTTAAGAGGCTCCTCTGTCCTCCACCCGTTACCTGTATTAATGGCACCTGTTTGAACTTGTTATCAGTATAAAAGACACCTGTCCACAACCTCAAACAGTCACACTCCAAACTCCACTATGGCCAAGACCAAAGAGCTGTCAAAGGACACCAGAAACACAATTGTAGACCTGCACCAGGCTGGGAAGATTGAATCTGCAATAGGTAAGCAGCTTGGTTTGAAGAAATCAACTGTGGGAGCAATTATTAGGAAATGGAAGACATACAAGACCACTGATAATCTCCCTTGATCTGGGGCTCCATGTAAGATCTCACCCCGTGGGGTCAAAATGATCACAAGAACGGTGAGCAAAAATCCCAGAACCACACGGGGGGACCTAGTGAATGACCTGCAGAGAGCTGGGACCAAAGTAACAAAGCCTACCATCAGTAACACACTATGCCGCCAGAGACTCAAATCCTGCAGTGCCAGACGTGTCCTCCTGCTTAAGCCAGTACATGTCCAGGCCCATCTGAAGTTTGCTAGAGTGCATTTGGATGATCCAGAAGAGGATTGGGAGAATGTCATATGGTCAGATGAAACCAAAACAGAACTTTTTGGTAAAAACTCAACTCGTCGTGTTTGGAGGACAAAGAATGCTGAGTTGCATCCAAAGAACACCATACCTACTGTGAAGCATGGGGGTGGAAACATCATGCTTTGGGGCTGTTTTTCTGCAAAGGGACCAGGACGACTGATCCGTGTAAAGGAAAGAATGAATGGGGCCATGTATCATGAGATTTTGAGTGAAAACCTCCTTCCATCAGCAAGGGCATTGAAGATGAAACGTGGCTGGGTCTTTCAGCATGACAATGATCCCAAAAACACCGCCCGGGCAACGAAGGAGTGGCTTCGTAAGAAGCATTTCAAGGTCCTGGAGTGGCCTAGCCAGTCTCCAGATCTCAACCCCATAGAAAATCTTTGAAGGGAGTTGAAAGTCTGTGTTGCCCAGCGACAGCCCCAAAACATCACTGCTCTAGAGGAGATCTGCATGGAGGAATGGGCCAAAATACCAGCAACAGTGTGTGAAAACCTTGTGAAGACTTACAGAAAATGAATGTTTGACCTGTGTCATTGCCAACAAAGGGTATATAACAAAGTATTGAGAAACTTTTGTTATTGACCAAATACTTATTTTCCACCATAATTTGCAAATAAATTCATAAAAAATCCTACAATGTGATTTTCTGGATTTATTTTTCTCATTTTGTCTGTCATAGTTGATGTGTACCTATGATGAGAATTACAGGCCTCTCTCATCTTTTTAAGTGGGAGAACTTGCACAATTGGTGGCTGACTAAATACTTTTTTTCCCCACTGTATATCCTTGAGTTTAACCTTTACGGGATCGGTGTTCCGTATACGGACGGTTGAGCTATTGTGATTAGCATGACTGTTGTAAGTAACAGCAAACTTTCCAGGACATAGACATGTCTTATATGGGCAGAAGCTTAAATTCTTGTTAATCTAACTGCACTGTCCAATTTACAGTGGTTATTACAGTGAAAAAATACCATGCTATTGTTTGAGGAGAGTGCACAACAAAATTATCACAGCAACTGGTTTGATACATTCACCTCTGAAGGTAAATAATGTACTTACATTCAGTAATCTTGCTCTGATTTGTCATCCTAAGGATCCCAGAGATAAAATGTAGCATAGTTTTGTTTGATAAAATCCATTTTTATATTCAAATGTAGGAACTGGGTTCTACAGTTTGAACCCCTGCTGTCTCTGGCTCCACACCCACCCCACCCGGCCATCTAGATGTGTGAAAGTTAGTGTGTAAGCTAATGATCCATCATGTATGACATTCCTGGGAGTGTGTAAACTTACATTTTATATAACAATATCATTTTTGTATGTTCTCTATAGTTATGTACTTGAAAATGTATCAATTGACCAATTTGGCACATTTGGGCAGACTTTATACAAAATAGTCCAGTATTACAATGCTTCACTGGATCAATCTGAAACTTTGCACAAACACTGCTGCCATCTAGTAGCCAAAATCTAAATTGCGCCTAATCTTCAATATTATATTGTGGCCTTTCTCTTGCGTTTCAAAGATGATGGATCCATTTTTTTTTAATAGAAAACAGATGTTTTTTTGTTTGTATTATCTTTTACCAGATCTAATGTGTTATATTCTCCTATATTAATTTCACATTTCCACACACTTCAAAGTGTTTCCTTTCAAATGGTATCAAGAATATGCATATCCTTGCTTCAGGTCCTGAGCTACAGGCAGTTAGATTTGGGTATGTCATTTTAGGCAAAAATGGAAAAAAAATTGGTTAATACAGAAATATACTGTACTCAATTAGAAATATTCACCATACAGCACAGACAAACGTATAGAACCAAACAGTTGACTGTCCTGCTAATCCAAAACACTTACTGTAGCCTATGGTTGATCTGTATTGGGATAAGATTTGCACTTTTTAATTAGCAGTCTGGTTTAAGTCTGGATTGAATTCCAATCCTGATCTCCAGTGTTGAAGGTGTACAGTGCCTTACAAAAGTAGTCATCCCCCTTGGTGTTTTTCCTATTTTGTTGCATTACAACCTGTAATTTAAATGGATTTTTATTTGGATTTCATGTAATGGACATACACAAAATAGTCCAAATTGGTGAAGTGAAATGAAAAAAATAACTTGTTTAAAAGAATTCTAAAAAATAAATAATGGAAAAGTGGTGCGTGCATATGTATTCACACCCTTTGCTATGAAGCCCCTAAATAAGATCTGATGCAACCAATTACCTTCAGAAGTCACGGAATTAGTTAAATAAAGTCCAACTGTGTGCAATCTAAGTGTCACATGATCTGTCACATGATCTCAATGTATATATACACCGGTTCTGAAAGGCCCCAGAGTCTGCAACACCACTAAGCAAGGGGCACCACCAAGCAAGCGGCACCATGAAGACCAAGGAGCTCTCCAAACAGGTCAGGGACAAAGTTGTGGAGAAGTACAGATCAGGGTTGGGTTATAAAAAAACCACCAAAATTCACGGACCAGGCAAGGAGGGCATTGATCAGAGAGGCAACAAAGAGACCAAAGATAACCCTGAAGGAGCTGCAAAGCTCCACAGCGGAGATTGGAGTATCTGTCCATAGGACCACTTTAAGCCGTACACTCCACAGAGCTGGGCTTTACGGAAGAGTGGCCAGAAAAAAAGCCATTGCTTAAAGAGAAAAATAAGCAAACACATTTGGTGTTCGCCAAAAGGCATGTGGGAGACTCTCCAAACATTGGGGAAAAAAGTACTCTGGTCAGATGAGACTAAAATTGAGCTTTTTGGCCATCAAGGAAAACGCTATGTCTGGCGCAAACCCAACACCTCTCATCACCCCGAGAACACCATCCACAGTGAAGCATTGTGGTGGCAGCATCATTCTGTGGGGATGTTTTTCATCGGCAGGGACTGGGAAACTGGTCAGAATTGAAGGAATGATGGATGGCGCTAAATACAGGGAAATTCTTGAGGGAAACCTGTTTCAGTCTTCCAGAGATTTGAGACTGGGACAGAGGTTTACTTTCCAGCAGGACAATGACCCTAAGCATACTGCTAAAGCAACACTCGAGTGGTTTAAGGGGAAACAAATGTCTTGGAATGGCCTAGTCAAAGCCCAGACCTCAATCCAATTGAGAATCTGTGGTATGACTTAAAGATGAATGTATACCAGCGGAACCCATCCAACTTGAAAGAGCTGTAGCAGTTTTGCCTTGAAGAATGGGAAAAAATCCCAGTGGCTAGATGTGCCAAGCTTATAGAGACATACCCCAAGAGACTTGCAGCTGTAATTGCTGCAAAAGGTGGCTCTACAGATTATTGACTTTGGGGGGGTGAATAGGTATGCACGCTCAAGTTTTCTTATTTTTTTGTCATTTCTTGTTTGTTTCACAATAAAAAATATTTTGCATCTTCAAAGTGGTAGACATGTTGTGTAAATCAAATGATACAAACCCCCCAAAAATCCATTTTAATTCCAGGTTGTAAGGCAACAAAATAGGAAAAATGCCAAGGGGGGTGAATACTTTCGCAAGCCACTGTAATTATGTGCTCACGGTGTGGAGAGAGTAATTGTTTCTGTGTGTGCGCAAATGGAGCGTTTCCCCCATGGAGATCGCTCACAGATGTGTGTGATGTATGTGTGTGTGTATGCACGCTCCGGTGAAGGTCAACAGGGAGTGTGTGTGTGTCCCTGACTGAAGAAGAGTGCGCTGTAGTAAGCAGATCTTTTTCAAAGTGCTATGTCTTTTGAGCACAGCCCCTACTGGGCCCCATCCCATATCTACCGTATAGAGCGTTTGTCTTTACATCAACACTCAGGGATATTACCTACTATTCACTAGTCTTAAACTCCTCCTGTTTTCAAAGCTGTACTGGCGAAGTGGAGTTCTGAATAAGATATGTTGTGAGCATATGGAACATTGCTATTTCACCTTTTCATGGTTTGAGATTTTATAGAAAACTCTTGAGTGCCTCATTATTTCTTAATTAATGTACAGTATATATGACTATCCTGCTGATTCTTATGTTCTCATCTAAGAGACTCTTATTTAGTGGGAGGCCAGTGAGAACCTCCTATATAGCGCACAGAGGCAGATTTTCTTAGCTCTCTTTAGTCACTTCTCTTCTCCTCGCTCTCTCTTTCCCTCTCTCTTTCTCTCTTTCGCTCTCTCTCTCTCTCATGCGCTCTCTCTCAGGTTTTATTAGTCGTATGTACGGGATATGCATTATATACTTTGTCCAAGGAAATTCTTACTTCCAGGTTCCTTAAGAAATAATGAAAGATAATAATACGAACATAAAGTAAATGTCTCAGTAGAATAGAATAAACATTTTAGCATCAGTATGATACAGGAAGGCACAATTTATAGTTCAATATTTACATGTGTATTTGGGATGGGGGGAGAAGGGTGGGATGGGGGCAGTGTATAATAAGAGTCTGGTAGCAGCAGTTGTGATGTGTGCTAAGGTGCGGAGAATCAGAGTAGGTGGTCAGTCCAGTTCAAGTATTCAGCAGTCTCTCACTCACAATCATGATGGCCTGGTAGTAATGGATGGGATATACTATCACATGGAGACCACTGAGAGACCAGTGTCGAAAAGCCTGTCTTGTTCTCAACCCATGTACATCTGTCAGTCTTTACTTATGGTCTAACTCCCTCTGGAGAAGCTGGTGATGCTTCATCTTCACACTCACCAGCTAGCCGTCTCCCTCCCCAGCTGTTCACAGCTCCACACCACTAATGGACTTCGAGACAAGAGCGTGAACAGTGCTTGACCACCATGGGGTGTGGCTGCTCAGTTTTCCAAAACAAAGAAAGTCATTTAATGTACGTATGTGAAACATATCTTCATTGTTAACCACCAGAGCTGTATATAACTATGTATATTAATGGTTCTGGTAACCGTGGCATAACACTGAGCACTCATCTGTATTTAAACATTATGGGAGGCCATTGTACTACATGAACCTTTTGAAGAATGTATTGTTGGATGTGTTGTGTTCCTCCCACATTGATTGGTGCTCTTTTGCCTCGGCCCCTGTAATTAGCCAGGTCATTATGACAGTGTGTGCGTGAGCACCCAGAATTATAATCCAGGAGAGTTATTGTTGGAATGCATGAGACATGAATGGACGCTCAGCTCTTGATCACTGTTCAACAGGGCTAACGTCATAGTTGTGTTTTTTGGATGGGGCAGAGCAAGCATGTGGCCATTTCAAGGATTAATCCTGTGAGGATGATTATTGGATGGGACCAGGCCCCATAGTGGTAATCTTTGTAGGGGGGAGAGCTGAGCGAGGGTTTAGGATTGGTCGCTTTGCTGCATGTGGATGGCTGTTGGATGAGGAGTGTCTATGGCTGAGGGAAAATGCGACTGGGAGGAGGAATGCTGTGGTATTGTTAGTGCGTTCGTCATTGACACACGCTGGAGCTGTGAAACAATAGACACAAGACTGACTCCATATGTGTCTGGCAAATGGGCCCACCTCCATCTCCCACCTGGAATTTTAAGAGCATCAATCAATCTCGTTAAAAAGACTCAATAGAGATGTAAGAAGTTCACGCAGCCTGCTTATGCAGCACAGGCAATTCAACACTATTTTGAGCACCTTGTTTGCAGTTACTTTACTGCCTTGTGTGTGTGTTTTATACTGTATGCATTTCATGAATGCAGAGCAGCTCTAGGCGCTCGCTCTCCTCAGTTATAGTGAAGAGGTCCTTGGGTAAGTGTGTGAGAACGCCAGGTGATTTTAATCGAGAGGTGTGGGATTTATTCAGTGATCTTCTGTACTCTTAAACGTTGTTTCCAATCTCCATCTCATTAACACTCAGCCCACTGCTCAGTCAATACGTCACTACCTCTCAGATGAAATAAATCCTCCAGGAGAGAGTTAATCTGTCATGGCCACTCACTTTCCCCCGCACTGCGCACTTAATACATCTAATTTATCGCACATTGAAGGAGTTTGAATGGGTTGAATGTGAGGAACAATGAGGCAAATGTATTGTACACGTGTGTGTGTGTACCTTATGTATGTATGTATGTACAGTGCCTTCAGAAAGTATTCATAACCCTTGACTTATTCCGTAATTAGTTGTTACAGCCTGAATTCAATTCATTTTTTTCTCTCACCCATCTATACACAATACCCTATAATGACAGTGAAAACATGTTTTTAGACATTTTTGCTTATTTATTGAAAATGAAATCCAGATATATCTCATTTACATAAGTATTCACACCCCTGAATCAATACTTTGTAGAAGCACCTTTGGCAGTGATTACAGCTGTGAATATTTCTGGGTAAATCTCTTAAGACCTTTCCACACCTGGATTTTGCAACATTTGCCCATTATTCTTAAAAAAAATATTTATGCTCTATCAAATTGGTTGTTGATCATTGCTAGATGATAACCATTTTCATGTCTTGCCATAGATGTTCAAGTAGATTTAAGTCAAAACTGTAACTCTGGCACTCAGGAACATTCACTGTCTTTTTGGTAAACAACTCCAGTGTAGAATTGGCCTTGTGTTTTAGGTTATTGTCCTGCTGAAAGGTGAGTTAATTTCAGTGTCTGGTGGAAAGCAGACTCAACCAGGTTTTGCCTGTGCTTAGCTCCTTTCAGTTTCTTTTTTTATCCTGAAAAACTCCCCAGTCCTTAATGATTACAAGCATACCCATAACATGATGCAGCCACCACTATGCTTGAACATATGGAGAGTGGTACTCCGTAATATGTTGTATTGGATTTGCCCCAAACATAACACTTTGTATTCAGGACAAAAAGTTAATGCTTTGCTAATTTCTTTTGCAGTATAACTTAAGTGCCTTGTTGCAAACATGATGCATGTTTTGGAATATTTTAATTATTTACAGGCTTCCTTCTTTTCACTCTGTCAGTTAGGTTAGTATTGTGGAGTAACTACAATGTTGTTGATCCATCCTCAGTTTTCTCCTATTACAGCCATTAAACTCTAACTGTTTTAAAGTCACCATTGGCCTCATGATGAAATCCCTGAACAGTTTCCTTCCTCTCCGGCCATTGAGTTAGGAAGGAAGCCTGTATCTTTATAGTGATTCGGTTTATTGATACACCATCCAAAGTGTAATTAATAACTTTCCCATGCTCAAAGGGATATTCAATGTATGTTTTATTTTTTTATCCATCTACCAATAGGTGCCCTTCTTTGCGAGGCATTGGAAAACCTCCCAGGTCTTTGTGGTTGAATCTGTGTTTGAAATTCACTGCTTGAATGAGGGAGCTTACAGATAATTGTATGTGTGGGGTAAAAATGATGTTCAACACCATTATTGCACACAGAGTGAGTCCATGCAACTTATTATGTGACTTGTTAAGCAAATGTTTACTCCTGAACGTATTTAGGCTTGCCGTAGCAAAGGGGTTGAATACTTATTAACTCGAGACATTTCAGCTTTTCATTTTTTATTAATTTGTAAAGATTTTCAAGGATTCTACTTTGACATTGTTTGTCACTGGCCTACACATAATACCAAATAATCTTAATGTAATCCATTTGAAATTCAGGCTGTAACACAACAAAATGTTCAAAAAGTCGTGGTGTGTATACTTTCTGAAGGCACTCTGTATGTGTGTACCCATGTACAGTGTGTGTGTGTGTTTGTGTGTGTTGACATGGAGTTTAAGCTCCTCTGCTTTCCTCTCTACCTCACATACCCAGAGGCTAATTATCTGTGTCCTCCTCCCCAAAGAGACAGCTGGTAAAACACATTCTCTTTATCCAAGAGTATATCACGTTCCGTCACAGCACAATGACCATGCTATTGACCCAGTGGACAGTGTCTGGCTGTCTGTCTGTCTGTCTGTCTCAATCTCACAGTGGTGATGTTATGTCATGTTTCTCCTAACGTCAGTCTCCCAGTGATGATGTCATGTCCCTCGTTAATTTTGTCTCACTGTGATGTCATGCCCCATTCTCTCCCAAACTCAGTCTCACAGTGATGATGCCGTGTGTGTGTGTGTGTGTGTGTGTGTGTGTTTGTTGTCAGGAGCTCCTCTGAAGCCCAGGAAGGAGCTAGTGTTTGTGGAACAGCTGTCAGGATGCCTGGAGATCCGCTGGTCCTCTAAGTTCAACATCTCTGTGGAGCCTGTCCTGTACGTGGTGCAGCGCTGCTGGAACTATGGCATCCACCCCAGTGAGGACGACGCCACAGAGTGGGAGACCGTGGCACAGGTAGGACAGCACAGCACACCACAACACACCAAACCAGGCTTCTCTGAATACCTTACTGCATGTGTGCATCGCAGTACTAACTGTGCCACTAGAGATCCTGGTTCGAATCCAGGCTCTGTCGCAGCCGGCCGCGACCGGGAGACTCATGGGCGGCGCACAATTGGCCCAGCGTCGTCCAGGGTAGGGGAGGGAATGGCCGGCAGGGATGTAGCTCAGTTGATAGAGCATGGCGTTTGCAACGCCAGGGTTGTGGGTTCGATTCCCACGGGGGGCCAGTATATATAAAAAAATAGGTATTCACTAACTGTAAGTCGCTCTGGATAAGAGCATCTGCTAAATGACTAAAATGTAAATGTAATGTGGAGGATCGCTCTTTCATTCACATACAGCACATTGTGATCAAACCATTTCATTTAGTTGCATGCTCAGTACTTTTGATTGAAGATTTAACAAAAAATCTGTGATGCATTCTTTGGGTGAAAAACAAACCTTAAAACGAATATTTTCACCACAAGAGATGAAAAAGTCAGGGTGCTACTCCACAGCTGTGGAAGCGCTGCACTCATTCAGACTGTCGGACACTGTTGCACATTCCTTACAGTCAGTGTCTTTGACAGTTTGGCAAGGAGAAACAGACAGATGACTGATGTTGCAGCAACACTCACAAATGTCGCGACCCTGTGTGACCTCTGACCCCTGTGTGCCTGCTCACTCCCATCTGTCCCTCAGACTACAGAGGAGCGCGTCCAACTGGCCGACATCAGAGCCAGCAGATGGTACCAGTTCAGAGTGGCGGCCGTCAACGTGCACGGGACCCGCGGGTTTACTGCCCCCAGCAAGCACTTCCGCTCCTCCAGAGGTAGGTTACATCTGTGTGTCTGTGTGTGTCCCTGTGTGACACCCTATCCCCTCCATTTGCTCTAGTCAAGGAACAGGAACAGGTGGAGCCTTTGGGACAATCCATTACAACCTGATTTGCCCCAGTAACGGCCGATTTACCCATTTTGTTACACATGTGCATGTACAAATTGTGTTTTCTGCAAATTGCGTTGGTGTGTCTGTGACCTTTTGGCTGGAATTAAATCAAACATGCACTGAGGAAAACCCACTCTACAGAAACATACATTGTCCCTGTACATTACAGATTATTCACACCCGTAATGCTAATTTATTGTAAGTAAATAGCTAAATGATTTTGGCACGTCTAAAAAGCCAGCACAAGCATACGTACATAAGCCTTGACTTTTATTTTCCCTACCTAGCAAACCTGAACCTCAAATCGGATTAGCATTCGCTAAGCATTCCTCGCCCTTCCGATCCTAAAGTTGTCAATTCACACTGATGCCAAACAGAGCACAGAGAGTCATCAGAAACCCCTGAGTGCAGAACATGTTATTTTCTGCATAGCGTTGTACGTGTAACTCTTCAAAGGTGGGGTTTTCCCTCTTTACAGCCGTATAACATGTAATATGTCTGAATTAGTCAGGATATTGCATGTTTCAACTGCATGTAAGTTGTCTGGCTTCCAGGGAGAATGAGGTAAGGTAGGCTGCTCAGTGCATCAGACCTGTGTTACAGATTAGCATTGTGTTTGATGGCTGGCTGTAGGGCTATGCTGATGCCTGTACTGCTGTCTATGTTCCCACGTTGAATGACACTAAATAGCTCTTTAGTGTGACCGTAGATTGCATTTGTTAAATCACCCGGCCAATTGTTGTGGAATTACAGATCGTTATAAATTGTTTAGGACCTTGAGCCCTCACCCATCTGGACAAAAGGATTGCATATGTGTGGATGCTGTTCATCGACTACAGCTTGGCCTTTAATACCATAGTGCCATCTAAGCTAATCACAAAGCTCACTGCCCTGGGTCTGAACTCCTCCCTATGCAACTGGGTCCTGGACTTCCTGACAGGCTGCCTCCAGGTAGTGAAGGTTGGCAACATTTACCTCCTCAACACTGATTTTCAACACGGGGGCCCCACAAGGGTGCGTCCTCAGTCCCCTCCTGTACTCCCTGTATACCCACAACTGTGTGGCCTCACACAGTTCCAACTCCATCATCAAGTTCGCTGACGACACAACAGTAGTAGGCCTGATTTAACAATAATGACGAGACAGCCTACAGGGAGGAGGTAGGCACTCTGACGGTGTGGTGCCAGGTAAACAACCTCTCCCTCAACATCAGTAAAACAAATGAGATGATTGTGGACAAATTAGATGATTGTGGACCCATCCTCATCAACAGGGCCGCCATGGAAACGGTCAAAAACTTCAAGTTCCTCTGCGTACATATCGCCGAGCAGCTGAAATGGTCAAACCACACGGCCACCGTGGTGAAGAAGGCACGACAGCGACTCATCAACCTCAGAATGTTGGAGAAATTGGTCCTGTCCCCGAGGGCCCTCAGTGTTCTACAGGAGCCCCATTGAGAGCATACAGTCGGGCTGCATCACATCCTGGTACGGCAACTCCACTGCCGTGGACCGCAAGGCGCTACAGAGGGTGGTACGCTCAGTCGAACGCACCATTGGGTGCACACTGCCTGCCCTCCAGGACACCTACAACACCAGGTGTCACAGAAATGCCAAGAAGATCATCAGGGACTGCAGCCACCCGAGCCATGGCCTGTTCTCCTTGTTTCCATCACTAAGACATGGGCAGTACAGGAGCATCATGGCAAAAACTGGAAGCCTGGCCAAGAGCATCTACCCCCAGCGCATCATGCTGCTGAATACTCACCACTAGTCAGCTTCCTGCTCCGCCTTTTTCCAACCACAACGTTGATGGATTGATGAAAGCTGTTACGGACTTGATGAGCGATTTGATTCTGTCATTCCATTGTTATTTACATAGCTCAGCCTGATCATCTGATTGCAATTGTGCACCACCATACTTTGTTTGGGCATTTTGGAAAAACTCTCGCTCCTAATTTATATAGCATGGATAACAGCTGGTTCGCTCTGAAAATCACTGTGATTGTGACTGGGTCGGGCAGACGTTCAGCCCAGAGTGTTTTGGACTTAGTTCTGGGCCCACATTCAGGTGGGAGAGGGGAGGAAGGGAAGAGGAGCTGACCGTAACAGGGCTGTTAATCATTTTCTTATTAAGAGCAAATTCCCTCTGGTCTGGCATCTGGCTCTGGCTCTGCCTCTGACTGCCTGGCCCTGCCTGGGTCCACTGGCCTGACAGCCGTACACTGCAGCCGCCAGAAATCCTGGGTCAGACCCCATCTGGCCGGCTTCAAAACCAGCCATCTTACTTACATGCACACCCACACCCACACCCACCAGCTAGGTAGAGTCGAGGAGTAGATGGAATTTGAGGGTAGAGCCAAAGTGAGCAGCATGTGTTTGGTGACCCTTGACCTGAGCTCTCCATCCTGCGTAACGCTGTCATAGACGTGACATGACACCTGTCATAACATTTCATGACTGATTGTCAGTGGTGGACTAATTACTTTACACCATCATACTGGCTGGGCCCCTCTCATACGGGCCCCTCTCAGCTGTACTGCTAAACTTTCTCAACTGGTGCAAATGAACCCTGGTTAGACACATTAAACCAAATGTCTTACATGCTTTTAATAAAGATAAACACATTTCTGTGTTTAATTGATCGTCCCTTTTAATGAATAACAAACTTTTAAAAATGTTTTATTGGTTTGTGAATCACAAGCCAATCATTAGCACCAGGAAGACATTGCAGCTGTCACTTTTCTGACGCCTCTGTTATTGTCGTCGCTCCCAAATTGAACAAGCAAAAACAGCTCTGACAGCTGGAGGGAAGGAGAGAGGAGAGCTGCTGTGAATTACATGACATGACATTACGGTACTGTGTTCCTGGTCTCTCTCCAGATCCTGCTGCCCCTCCCAGCCCAGCCAGCCTGCGTGTCACCAACCTGACGCTGGGTCCTGAGGGGACGGTGACAGCCCGTCTCAACTGGACCCTGCCCGAGGAGCCTGACATCCCCGTCCATCACTACAAAGTCTTCTGGAGTTGGACCGTCCCTGGCAAGTCCCTGGTGCCATCCAAGAAGAAGAGAAGGAAGAGCACCAATGAGGTAAGCATCGGCTCCTCTCTCCCCCTGTCTGGGGGATGTGTCGGCGGTTTGGGAGGCTAGACACCGCGGCCTGGGCTGGCCTGGTTGGACCAGACCCATCTAAACCTCACTCCCCTAGTCTCTGCACTGTAAATAAGAACCAAAGGCCCCACAATGGAAGAAAAGATACAATGCGAGGCAGATCGATTACATAAACTCTTAAAGCTATTGTTCACACAGCATGACGCACTGCTGGCCTCATTGTTTTATTTTCTCAAAAACATTAAACTCTCCTTAAACGCTTGGTTAAGCTTTGAAAGAAAACACAACATATCATTTGTGCCTGATTTACAGCTAGATAAATCATGCAGTGTCACAAGATTGTGTTCTTTGGATAACTTGAGGCATATTTGTCAAGGTTACTATTGTTTGGAGTACTAGTAAACTAGGAGAAGGACAAGCCCTGAGCCTTTAGCCCAGTGGTTTCTTAGTAATTGGATAACAATTAATAAACTGTGTAATTAAGTGGTATAACAAGTGCAATAACCTCTGTCTGTTTAGCTTAGCATCGCTATGAAGAGCGTTTTGATAGTGAATAAAGCGATAATGCTATTGTCTAGACAGTCAGGCCACTTTCGCTGACTTAGAATCCTGAATGAGTGTTGGTAACCAGTTGCAGATGTGGTGTGGAGGTGAGAAAGCTGGGAGACACCAGATACCTATTGACACATGTACTACTGGTTTCCACTTTGGCACCGCAGGGCTTTGAAAGCTACCTGCTGATGGTGGAATGTCAAAACAAGCGCTGGTCAATAACTGGAGCCTATCAGGCCCATGCTGCTGGAGGAATGCTGAGACCTAAACACAACATAACGAAGCCCCAGGGGATGGGGATAATGTGGCTCTCTCACACAGACCGTAAGGCCTCAGGCCCTTATCACTATCTCCTCTCTCTGCATGTTGATTTAAACCAGCACACGTGTTCCCAATAAGGATGGTTCTTATTCCCACAGACCAGGCTTGGACTGGGCTAGTCAACTGGATTGAGGGACATGGTTATGGTCTACTCTGTTGGCTCCGTGGGTGACAACGTGTGGGTGTCTCTGTGTTTTCAGGCCCAGAGCTGGGTGGATCTGGAGGGGCTGCTGACCAACAGTAGCTACACAGTGGAGCTGCAGGCCGTCACCTACTGGGGTCAGAAGCGTCTGAAGAGCTCCAAGGCATCACTCCACTTCAGCACTGCCTCCCAGAACAATGGCTCAGGTAAGGCATCATGGGGCATGATGGGACAAGTATGCTGATAGCTACTTTGTGGAAAAATGTACTTACTATGATTGAGATATGTGGTTGTCCCACCTAGCTACAGTATCTTAAGGTGAATGCACTAACTGTAAGTCGCTCTGGATAAGAGTGTTTGCAAAACTATAAATGTAAAATGGCATTGAGTGAATGACAAGGCTGAGCTCATCTGACTTGGTGATAAATCAAGATGCTGTTTGATACAGTTTTTATGAATTAATTTAGAAGTATTTATTATCATAACTATTGGTACGATCATAGATGTTTAAGCATACTGTAACCTTCCCATATAAGAGCTTAGAGCTGCATTTTGAGCTTTCATGAGATTACCTGGACTATAAATTAGATCGTAACCTTTATTTTCTTTGTCCCACCCAGTGAAACCAGTGTCCAAGAAAGAGAAGGAGGAGGTGATGATGCCCGTTGGCTCCACCCTGGGCAAGCGCCTGGCAGGCCCTCTGGAGGTCGGCACACCCTTCTACCAGGACGACCAGCTGCAGGTCCGCGTTTACTGGAAGGACCGGGGAGGTATGTACCAAATGCCTGGACTGTATGTGGGCCTTGGCTCCTGCACTTCTGTAATTACCACATCATTCTCACTTTCATTATTCATCCTGAATCCTTTTATCGGCTAATTAATGTTGGGATATGAATGATTCTCAGTTAAGTTCAATCTTGGAAAAATGCTGTTGGATATTGTAGCTCAACTAAATGAAACAGTGTGTCTATGTCTGGAGTAGTCTGAGTGCAGGGTGAGTGAGTGTAAATCTACTGTGGAGCGGAGGTCTAGGAGGTTCTGTTAGCTGAAGAACAATAAACATAGGGAATGAGAGGTGATGGAGTTTATTGACAGCTGTAGTTAATATGAGCCGTCTCTCATATTAGTGTTGAAACTGTCCGTTTTGTTTTACAAGACCTGACGTCACCCTCCAGAAACACACAGGAGGACGTAAAAGATTTAAAGCGGTACAGACAAATCATCGCATAAGTGTCCATAGACTCCTTAGACTTTGTTCCCTAGCCCCTACGATTAAGACCAGAGTGGAAATATGGAAACCTTGAAAGGCGTGCTCCAAGGGTAGCCTGTCAAGTCCAATTCACTGGACTATGTTATGTTGCTAATATGTCATCGCCCCAAGCCAAGCTCCACAAAGTGGAGGCAGGAATGCCCAGGCTGGCCAGGCTGGGGAGAGGAGCGGCCCGGTGATGAGGCCTTCTGCTGAGAGACTGAAAGAGAGACTGAGAAGAGCAGGAGAGAAGGGCGAGTCTTCCTGGTCCAGAGTGGTTGTGACTGGGTCAGGCACACGTTCAGCCCAGAGTGTTTTGGACTTAGTTCTGGGCTCACTCCATGGCTTAGCCTGGGGGGATGACTCCATTACACTGCAGCAGTCCTAGTCTGGCAGGGTGGTGGTGTGGTGGGCACAGACTCGGCCTCTAACTGGGCTGATGATGGATGGCTCTGGGTCTGCCTCTGACCACCATGGTTATACAGGAGGAAGCAGACAGCTGGACTGGAGAGAGCGAGAGACTTTGTCTCTGAACGCCTAGGATTAGGTTTCTCTTCATCAGACTCTGTGTATTCAGAACTTTAGACTGAGGGACAGGTTAACTGAACGCTGTTGATTACTGCACTGGCTCATTTTGAGGCAGTTCAGCATTGTGACACATCTGGTCTCAGAGGGTGAGATAGTGACAGACAGAGACACATACAGACAGAGACACAGGCGGACAGACGGACACAGACAGATAGAGACACATACAGACAGAGACACAGGCAGACAGACAGACAGACACACAGACGGACACAGACAGACAGAGACACATACAGACAGAGATACAGGCGGACAGACAGGAAGACAGACACAGACGGACACCCAGAGAGACTGACGGACACCCAGACAGACAGAGACAGATCCAGACACAGAGAGCCACCCAGAGAGACAGACACACAGACACAGAGAGACAGAGAGACACAGACACAGAGAGACACAGACACACATAGAGAGACACAGACACACATAGAGAGACACATACACACATAGAGAGACACAGACACACATAGAGAGACACAGACAGACGTACACAGACGGACACAGACAAAGACGGACACTGACACAGACGGACCCAGACGGATACAGAGGGATACAGACCCAGACGGATACAGACCCAGACGGATACAGACCCAGACGGATACAGACCCAGACGGAGAGAGACACACAGACAGACACAGAGAGACACACAGACACAGACAGAGAGACACATAGACACAGACACAGAGAGACACACAGACACAGACACAGATAGACACACAGACACAGACACAGATAGACACACAGACACAGACAGACACGCACACAGATAGACACACACAGACAGACAGAGACGCACACAGACAGAGAGAGAGAGCGACACAGAGAGAGAGAGTGTGACACAGACAGAGAGAGAGAGAGAGCAACACAGACAGAGAGAGAGAGAGCGACACAGACAGAGAGAGAGCGAAACAGACAGAGAGAGAGAGAGCGAAACAGAGAGAGAGAGAGAGAGAGAGAGAGAGAGAGAGAGAGAGAGAGAGAGAGAGAGAGAGAGAGAGAGAGAGAGAGAGAGAGAGAGAGAGAGAGAGAGAGAGAGAGAGAGAGAGAGAGAGAGAGAGAGAGAGAGACAGAGAGAGAGACAGACAGACAGACAGACAGACAGACAGACAGACAGACAGACAGACAGACAGACAGACAGACAGACAGACAGACAGACAGACAGACAGACAGACAGACAGACAGACAGACAGACAGACAGACAGACAGACAGACAGACAGACAGACAGACAGACAGACAGACAGACAGACAGACAGAGAGACACAGACAGACCGAGAGAGAGAGAGAGACACAGACCGAGAGAGAGAGAGAGACACATATAGACACAGACAGAGAGAGACACAGACAGACAGAGAGAGAGAGACACAGACAGACAGAGAAAGAGAGACACAGACAGACAGAGAGAGAGACACAGACAGACAGAGAG